>NC_064602.1:41009568-41122068 GCF_943734735.2 Anopheles gambiae | reverse complement strand
CGAGCAAATAGAACCGTTAAGCGTTGAATGTATCGAATTATCTTTGTACAGTGCGGAACACGGTCAATTTAGAATTGCGATAGAAGCGTGTGCCACATGCTCGTTACGGTTCCAAGTGCTTTAATAACATTTAAACATAGAAACAGTAATTGTGCCTGCATTGTCAGGTGCTATAGTTAGAAGTTTCCGACCAGTTTGTTTGGCAAACGTTTTGACACGGCTCGTACCACAAAGAACCGGAACGTAACGTGGCAGGTACGGAGTGGAGCAAAACGATTGATGGTACAGGAGCAATTTATCAACTGATCCCGTGCTGTTAATTGCACTCTTGCCCGAAGCGATGGAAAAGTTGATGAGCTGTTGCTAATTAAAATTGATGGGAAGTCGATTTAATATTACAGCGTTTTGTTTTTAAACCTTCGCTACATAATTTGGTGTTTTTCTATAACAAATCGATCGATAAGCTCCATCCTTTGCCGGTGCAGAATTTCTTGAGTAGTAGCAGTAGAAGTAGCAAGCAAAACAAAAATGTCAGTACCAGTTTATCCCTTTGTTTAGCACGATCTCACTCCAATCAGGAGGTCGTTTCACTTTGCTGAAATTAATTTAATCACTGCTAATGACAACCATCCTTTTAGGGCTGAGCTGTTCAAAGAACTCAGTCGATTATAGTTTTTACGACCTACATTATTAACGTGAAGCATTAGGATTGATTTTAAGCTACCGGGCATAAACCTATTAAAAGACTTATCACGAGGCCTTTTAGTCACGGGTTTCCCCTTTTTATGTTACGTCAAAATCCTCAACTCAATCCAAAGATATCGATATTGGTACAGCAAAAAAGGTCCCGGTTTGACATAACTAATCACATTCAATATTCATGGAAATATTTCATCCCGCTCCAGCATTGAAGAAATTGTAAGGTTGAAAACTAAACCCAAATTCCTCCGGTCTCTCTTTACCTCTCTCGCACTCTCTCTCTGTCTCTCTCACGCTTTTTCTCTCTCTTTCCATCGAGGGGATACTTCTGGAATTCAAGGAAGCTGAATAAGAGGCAAGTTACTTTAAACGGTCGTCTGCCATCTCCCGGAAGCAAAACTCTCGTCTCGGGTAGGGCGGTTGCTTCATATTAATGATTCCATTTATAGTTGGATTCTTTCCGCTGTGACTCGGATCAACTCCCACTACCCAGAGGTGGAAGAAATAGAGCGAGCAAAAGTGCTCAGTCTTCATCGACATCCTTCAAACCATGGTGCTTCAGGGACTAATCAGTCCCATTCATCCGTTGCTAATAGTTGCTGGAAACGCGTCCTGGGACAGAATGATCCGGGTACGATCCCAGCATCCTAGGGCAGCAAAATGGCTGGTCGGTTATAGTTGTAATGATTTTCCGGTGGAAACGTCGCTTTAAAAGCTGAAAAGTAGCTGGTGAAGCACCTTCGTGTTGAAGCTGGAGGAAAGCAACACAAAAATGGAATAAGAAGCTTGTGAAAGGCATTCCGGAAGATGAGGAAAGGCAATGAGATGGGTGGGAAAAGGGGTGACGAAAGGCAGCTGCAGAATAGCGCCAGGATGGTCACAAGGGCTTTGCACAGACGGCAGATGTGGACATTGTTGGAAAATGGGCGGCAAAAGCCGGACGCTCATTGTTTCAAAATTCCGGCCAAACAAAGAGTCCGCTTCCTACAAAGTTGCTGCGTGGTTGGTGAATGTAAAATAATAGAAAGCAGCCAGAAGGGAAAACAGGAAAAAAATCCCTTCCAAAGACTGGCAACTAGCCTTCTTATGAGCTGGTACCGTGTTTGGGAGGGCGTACCATAAATAGAAGGTGCGTCTTTATTTTCCCAATGGGCTCTCGTTTGTTGTCTGGAGCCTTGCTGGAAGTGTCCGGTTGGTGTCCTTTTGTGTCTGATGTTTTAGGTACACGAAGGTACATGGTAGAAAATAGAGGGAAGGATGCGGGATGTTGATAAAAAATGGAGTAAACAGAGGAAAGAAGCAACAAGCCTTCTTGGCTTTTGGAGACTCCAAAATCCTCCAAGGTTCCGAAGGGAAATCTCAATTTATTATTGTTTGAGTTGGAGGGGTTTAGTCAACGCAGGATATTGTTCTCTGAGAGCAGTAGCAGTAGCAGCAATGGAAAGGAGGCAAGAGCATTTCCAAGCAAACAGAACCTCGGACAATGGGTAAACGAAAAGTCTGGTCTGGCCGGACCCTACAGTGCTCCCTTTGCTTACCTATGCTTTTTCCTTTTCATTTTCTTGGCTGCATGATTGACCGAGAAGAAAAAAAGGGAAAGTGGGATTGGGTTTTGATGTTTTACTGGTCAGGCCATTTACTCGCAGGTAATATCAACACGAGAAAGAGCGAGAGAGAAACTGTGCTGTGCACGTTTTTGTGTTTTTTTTTGCATGCTGTACTGTTTCATGTTTCTTTTCCCCAAACGGCACAAGATGGCTTAATCAGGACGAGTGAATCTTGATCGTAAGGGTAACGCATTCTGAGTTTTAGTTCTGTTTGTGTGAGTAAAATGTCTCATCTGTATAACATCTTTATACATGGTACCTGCAGTACATATTGTACCTCAAGTCAGCATGGAGTCATAAAAAGATGAGTAACCTACACGCACTGCTTGCCATTTGTATATTTTTACCGGTTGGCAAATGCAGCTGACAGTCGTTCATTGTTTATACACGCTAAAATTGAGAAAAGCAATTAAAATTGAAAAAATAATCATAAATTAATACGACCACGGTACTTGGAAGTAGCATGAATGCAGATCATTCCACATTTGCTATAGATAACGATCACTGCGCTGCAGGACGAGCTGCGAAATAGATATCATAGGAACAGCTCTCGAGGATGCAATTTATGCAGTACGCTTCAACTACTGCACTCCCTACGTGAAGCCATCGATAGGTTTCAATCTACAAAACATCCCCCTGCTGCTCAGACGCTAAGTGCATCTGCAGCGTGCACTGGAGCTGGTCGTTCGATGCACAACGATGCACCACTTTCCTTCCGGTGTCCTTACCTCGGCACGCTCATTACTCAATTAGCGTACCATGGAATCGAGGAAGGGAGATTGCCGGATTGCAGGTTTGTGGAATGCAATCACAACAAAAGCGTTAGAAACGGTCGAAAATGTTAATGCACCATCGCGACAGGTTCAGCCTGCGCGCCGGGTTGCATTACGGTTGACTCCACACGCCTCACTCCACAGAACTGTACTGCGGACACAAACGCTAACAAATTAACACTCTCGTAGACGAGTGAGTCCCTGCGTTCGCGGACACATTTTCCGCGGAATTGGTCTTATTGGTTCGCTTGCTTTATGATTTTATGTTTTCAACGAAACGCATCGGAATAGTGTGTAAGTGTGCGTACGTGTGCACAATGTTGTTGTATGCATCTACTTCAATATACACTTGTTAGCGCTTTTCAGCAACCGTTCGAGAGCGAAAGAAAGGTAAAGAGAAAATGCGTACCCAGGCCAAACACACGCTGGGTGCGTATTATCATTATTATTATGTATGCGCACCGCATGCAACAACGTGTTCGATCGAGCTGTAGCGGCAGGGAGGTAATAGGGGAGGCGGAATATTGTTTGATCCCTGGCAGAAACGTGACGGCTGTCCGGTAGCAAGGGGTTTGTCCTCGCCGGAACCGACATTGCACAGGAAAGCGATCGAACAGGGCCCTCGTGGCAGGTTTAAATGAGAAATGATGCAAGTTAAAATAAATTGACATTATTCATGAAATTATATGGATGGCTTGACACCATCGGCGAGTCGGCCCTCCTCCATGTGTGTATGTGTATGTATGCTCGGCCCGTATTTGTATGATGGTATGCAAACACACCTCCACATACACACATACACATGCTTGCTGTCTTGTGCGGGCTTAATTTAACCAATTTCTCTCAGGCAGAACGGGCGAAGCTGCTGTGAGTACGAAAAAAGGGACACCAAAACAGATGTTTGAAAATGAACGAATACCGCAAATCCAATAAATGACTACCACCCCGACGGGGTGTGCGTGCTGCTTGATGGAAGGGATCGTTAATTTGCATTCACCTTTGCAACAAAAGCCTCGGCTGACAAGAGCAAATTAGCACAACCTGATGGCTTTCTCCGTAGCTCGACGGGTCAGTTCCGTGTTCTGCGAGCGCGTTCATCAGCGGCACACAATCAGACCAACCACTCATGATTGCCGTCCGGGAAACATATCTTGAGAGAACGTGCAATGTTTGCGCGGAGAAGTGGACGTGGAAACAGAAAAGGCATTTTGATTAATTTTTGGGGTATTAATATACCGACTGGCATACATGGGTAGCCGGGAAAAGGGGAAACGGATCATTGCCTTGCACCGTTGATTGCAGCATGTATGTATGTGTGTGATGAATAATTGCGTTATTGGGATTGCGGCAGAAATTGCTTCCACGCACTAGGCTGATAGGCAAGCAATGACGAAGAAACCGAATCCATCGAACTTCAACCTTTGTCGTGGCGAGGTATGATGATCCTTGCAGCTTAGTAGAGGGGATTAGGAACACGTGGGCTAATCTTGCTCCTGGTGATATCAGAAGCTACACAACATCATGTCTGATATTTGTTCTAACCCTTTCACTGGCACTTCAAAGTACCCCTTCCCCCCTTTCCATTCAGTTAATGACACAAACTGCTTGTAGGCACCATAGAAGGAACCGCAAGTCTGATCTGAGTTGCTTGGAATTAAATTCGATAGCTTGCGCGGCTGATGCGTTGCTGAACCTTCCATACCAACAGAACGGGCCCGTTTGTGTGTATCATGTACCATCAGATTCCAGAAATTTTTCTGAATGGTTTTCTGTTTCCTTTTTTGTTGGTAAATTCGGCATAAATAATTACAAACATGTGAACGAGCTCGGTTTTTGCCTGTATCACGTTTCCACGGAATCAGTTTGATATTGTGATATGGTAGACAGCTGCAGACAAGATAACGCTCGCAACAGCAAACGAGCTGTCGTTGGAACATGCATGATTTTGCTGGTTCCATGTATTCCCCGTCGCTCAAGTGTGTGCTTTAGCGAGGGGTTGTTTTTTTGGTAGCGCTCAGATAAAACAATGAAATTGAAACATTAAGATCGGTACTTGTAGAAAGGAAAACTTTGCCAGGACTCCATTAAGCACAACTGGAGATGTGTGCACAAGTGACGAAGGTGTTCGTTCCCCTGCAATATTGTCGTCGACAGCGACAGGTATATCGTCGATTTTATGTGAAGGAATGTGATTTCGTTCACGCAATTTGGCCGTGTACTTTGACGCCATGTAGCGTACCTCTTTTACCAACACTGGCACACAAACGGCACCTGAACGCGATACGGAGGCTGTGCGTTCTGAGCTTTTAGGCGTTGGCTGCTGCTGTGCCTGATGATGATGATGAGGATAATGTTATGTGTTTTCCGTTCGTTTTGCGGTATCGTTTTCAGCTTCGGGTTCCGTTTTCGGCGGTTTCACCGCCAAGTTGCGTAAAGGTCCTGGTAACATTATCTAGCCTTGGTATCTACAAATGAAGAAACCCAAGCCTAGCGCTCGTGAGGCTTTAGTGAAGATCAAAATGCGTACGGAGACGGTGGCATCGTATCGGGCGCTAGAGTGTGTCGGTTGGAAAGAAAAAGGTAACCATGTAAAACTGCCGGAATTCAATTACCACTTTCTTGTACGACTTTGTTATCGTACCATGGTATGCTGCCCGCCCGAGGAGCTCCAACGGAGGGAAAAGCGTTTGTGATATCTTATCCCCGGCGTTGGGGCTCTTTGCTTCTAGCTGCCCTCGGGGTAATCTTGTTTCTCATCGGGATGCCCCTTATGTCAGCAGGTTTGGGCGAGGGAGCCCGTAATGTCTAGAGTTTTAGTCCTCCCCCTAGCATTAGCCATTCATTTCGGCCCATTCGGTACAAATTTGGCCGTACATTTAATTGGCTCCCGTTTCACCATGTAATGGAAGGTGCTTTCGGTACGCAGGGAATCATTTTCTAGGAAAAGAGTAAGAACTCGTGGCAGCCTCGTCACAGTAATGTTCGGCGAAGGTTAGGCGTGGAAAGGTAATTTCTCCGCAAGCAACATATGCTGCTCTACGTACGCAAGGCAGTCTTTTCTATGTGCTCGGATAGGGTGTGTAACACACTAATCAAGCCGTTCGTTTGCTAGACAGTCGGAACGGAGCCGGTTTTGTAAATATTTTTGTTTTTTTTTTTTACGATTTGTAGAGTTTTATGTAATAATATTCCCACATTTAGCACTCGCTGTTCTGCTACCAGACCGGATTACATCCCAAACATGCCTCGGGCAGTGGAAAACGAGCAAAGTATTCCGTCAATTCTGAGTGCTAAATAAAAAGTATTTCAGATGGATGCGTTGCAAACTGAAAGTTATAACATATTTGACATGAAAAGCTTTTCGCAACAACGGGTTTCATTTCCATGCCTATTACTTTGTTTAATATGTTTAATGTTTAATATTTATTGTATTGTCAAGAGACTCGAAATTGTACTGGAACAAAACTGTAATATTTTACAACATCTTACAACCAAAAAAGTTTAATATAATGTAGAATGATTAGAAAATAAAAAAAGCTCGTAATTTGCAGCAACAAGATTCCAATAATATAAAAAAAACCATACAATATTATTCTCATTACCATTCTTTTACCTTACAAATACGCCGTTTGTCATGAGAAATGAGATCAAAATTAATTAAGCCATCTGTGCCCACACTTGATGAAAGCGCGCTTTCGCGAATCAGTTCCGGTGTGTGCCACTACTATACTCATCGTTCCGGTCAACAATCCCACATCCGGTCGCACTGAAAGATGCTTGTTTACCTATGCCGGCCCGTGTCTACCACACGGTTGGTTGATTTAATCGGAAAATTAATTCGATGATGAATACAGCAATCCATCCTACTGCCGACCGTCGGCAACAACCTATTGTCGGTCGGTGGGCCGGGAACAAGCCGGGGGCTTGGGTTGACACATTACACAAGTGCGGATTGTAAGGAGAATGTATTATTATTATTTCCCGTTGGCACGTTCTACGTTGTGGTTTGATGCGTGGTTCACATTTTGTGGGGCAGTGCCGTGTGCCAACCAATACCGGAAAACCGCATTTCACAGCCAGCCTTTGAATTCATTTTTCCTCATAGCGTGCAAATATAACATTCAAACGGGGTAGCTGATGGTGGAGGGTTCGTTTAATAAATTCATCATCGTCAGCAAAGCAGCAGAGTGTGATTGTGTCAGGTTTTGTTAGCGCTTGAAATGGTATTTTTCTACCGCTAATTAACGCGAATGATTTAGTTTCCACTGACAATGTTTGTGATAGTGGGTAACCACAGCAAATAGCAAATGCAACACAATTGTATGATTTTATACAACAACAAAAATTGCCCTTTCGAAATAACCCAAAATGGCGATAGGCACTAGGCAACAAAGCGTTCCCGAGCATTACATTCGTCTCTTGGGTTGTGAAAGCGAACTGCATAATGAGATAATGTACCCGTCAGCAACAAAACATAGCGGGGGTCGCAATATGCTAATTATGGTACTGTGGAAATAAAGAGAGATCATAAAAAATGGCAAATTTAAAAATCATTTGCTTAACACGAACTACTGCTGTGAAAGGATTTAAAAAAAAATTTCATCAGTCAGCAGTTTTGTTTTATTTTTGTGTCTTCCCAATTTTTTTACAGAGTGGCCACATTGTCCAGTGAATGTTGGGAAAATGTGAAAGTTAAAAAAAGATAAACTATGCGAGCAAAAGTAAAATTTAAAACGCGTCAACTAATGTTTGCCGAGATTAACGAGAACGCGCATAAATTAAATCCAATATTGTGCGTCTGAGCACCAGGTTGGATGTGCTAGCGCCTGTTTAAGATTTTACGGATAACAGTGCAGTACAATGGCAAATTATTTTACAAACTAAATTAATTTTATTAATTTGTATATTTATTTATTGTTTTCTCTTCTTGTTTCATTATCTCCGCAGGTATTAATCTGACAGAACGTGCTCACATGCTGTCGTGAAGCACACATATTAATTCACCAAACTGCCCGGGACTTGCTCGACTGCAGTGCTTTGTTTTACAATATACTGTGCACATCGGACCAATAACAAACGGCATTGCTTTAACAGTTTCGGTCATCGAAATGGAAATTATAGATAACATCAATGGTGTATGTTGTACAATCCGGTATCATAAAGCTCTTAACAGTAAATTCTTCCATAGCATGCACATTCGGCAAATAAACCCTTACAAATATGATATTTCTGCTTGATACAGCACACGCCATGAATATGGATAGAATTAATTTCCAAAATTATTTATGCCAATGTTTGGGTTGTGCATGTGCTTTTCCTGGAATACGCCCAAGAAGAGCTGTCTAAAGTCCCCGCATATATAGCATTTATCAAATCAAATTGGGTGGGTGGGTCACAGAGGAAAAGCAAATGTATTGCGTACGTGGTAGGAATGGGGCATGTCAGCCATCCGCTCCAATATGCTGCATTTCACATGAAATGCGTATCAGTGCACGCATATAATGAAAAATATAGATATAGGACAGAGAGAGGAAGGGTGGAGATTAAAAGAAAATGCATCGAATGATATGAACGTTAGCAGACACAGCCTATATACTGTTGCTCACCCGTCAAGTGGAAAGAGTGTTGCTTAGTGCTCCACTTTGTACAATATGTTTATATCATTTTTTCATTACCGTGCCTGTTTGCACTCTAAAATTAAACAAAAAATGATGTTTAGAGTTGGATTTTCTGCTCAGAGGCTCCGCCATGAGGGCTATTTCGTTCTATTTTTGGGAGAGCATGAAAAGTAGTTGGTTTGTTGGAGGGTTGGAAGTACAGTGGTCACTAGCAAAAATGTGAGTTGAGGTGCATGGCATGGCAAATGTGTTGCAGTAGCGTTGGAATTGCAATCAACACATACCATGTCTGCCAACTTATTGAAAATGAGTGAGACGCAGTACTGATTTCGCCATCCCCTTGACAGACCACCTTGCATTTTGTAGTAAAATGAATAAGGTAAGGAACGATGAATGCTCGGCTGGAAAAAGCTCCCGAGAAAACTAGGTGCTGCTGTTTGTGAATAGATAAAACGGCAAGAAATCGAACAGAGCTGCACCAAGATGTGCACAGGCTTGCTAGAGACGTGTCGGGTAGCATTGCCTTGTCTTGCATGCGCTCCATCACCCAATTTCTATCACCGTTCTCTCTTCCAGCGGTAGTGCCTTAATTGAAAAATGAAAATCCTCTTGTCTGGGAGGGGTTTTCATTTTTATTTATTCTGCTCGCCATGTGACTTGCTTTGCAAGAGCGAAAGGAGCTGCAGCTACAATTCCAACTACCAACCAGCCAACTAACCAGGATGACGCAGATGAATGATGTTGTATTGGGTAGGGCGCATTGAAAGCTGCACCAACTGCACTGGCGAGAGAAAAGCTTGCCTGCTGTTCAGCTTTCTGTTATTGCGTTGTTAAGAGGATGAAAGGTTTTCTACCAAGGGGTGTCTGTAGAATATTTTAAGAGTCTCCAGCACAATCTCCAGCACTTTTCACCCCACCGGTTGTAGAAAAACAAGCGCATAAACAAAGCAGCGAGCTTAAGCTGAAAATAAAGCCCTCACCCTTGCTGCAGCAGACAGACAAGCGGGACACACATTTACCGCATTGGAATAAATTTGTAGCCAAAATCGGCCACCCGAACCGGCTCGCTGACCTTCGAGCTGCAGTGTTTTTCACTTTATCAACAACCCTCCTTTTTTGCTTGTAAAAAAGATGATGGGAAAAATATACGAAAAATTCGTCGTTCCCCAATCGTCACGATACCATTGCACCTCGACGATGGGGAATGTTTTCTCCCTCTCTGATATGGAAGAAGAACAATGAGGAAAAACGGAAAGGATAGTAACGTGGCAATGGTTAATAAATGCAATCTTGGTGCTCTGTATCCACTAGCACTACGGATGCGTTTATGAGCACGGTGCAGACCCGCGAAGCTTCGGATGCCTTCTGCTCGGTACAGTTTAAGCTCTCGAAAGCCACGGATGAAGGAATTAGGAATAAAAAGAAACTAAAAAAGTGTTGCCTCAAGGGAGCGAACGTTTGGTTAGCCAGCTGAGTCGTGCTGTAATGGTCAGCAAAGTGGCGACCAAAGATGATCAGTAACGAGCAGATGCCATTACCGTTAGCAGCACTGCTGCTCTTGTGCGAAGGACAGCAGCCAGCTCTGTTGAGATGGCTTTCTTTGCTGCAGTTTGCCCACCGCCTGGCTGCATCTTGGCTGCAAAAAGCTGAACGAGCTGTTTATGAATACTTTATTCGCGGTTATGCGATGGAGTTTGATCACCGCTTGTGGCGTGAGAGCAAATTTCCTGATGCGAAAAAAGGGTTTAAGCCGGGAATTGTTTAGATTTTTGTAAGACGATTATTGAAGCCGTGGTGGGAACATATTTTGATAAATTATAGAATGTACTAATAATAACATAGTTTGGTTTCGACAAACAAATCATAATACGTATTAAATCCATTTTCCAGTTGAACGAAAAGAGTCCAATTTGAGCACAAACTGTGACGAGATTGAACGAAAAAGAAGCAGCAGAATAAATTCCACGTGGACTATACATTTTTTACCGAAACTACTAAACAACGCGTTCAAAGTTTGTTCCTCCGGCTTGGATAGAATAGAAAACCCAAAGCAATATATGTAGAGCAAAAAAAATAGCAAATGAAATGAATAACGATAACTTTTCATTTTTCGCTCCCTTGTAGAAGAAAAAAACGTGGGACACCAATGCGCTATAGGTGAATTACCAAGGGAGATAGTCTTCTGCTGCAGGACGTGAGTATTTTGCCAAATGCTGGGAAAGTATCATAGATCATGAAGCATACTTTTATGCAAGTTTACGCTACCTGAACGATACGATGCATAACGCAATTGAACAAGAGTCCATTGGGAGTGTTTGGAACGAAAATAGTAAACAGAAAGAGTTGTTGGCCGATGATTGTTAGCAATGGTAACAACAATGAGAATAAATTTATAAATAAAAATGAAAAGTAAAATGCATATTAATAAGGTTACAGGAATTAAAAAAGTCCTAGTTTTTATGAACAATTATTTTGAAAATGGGTTTAACATCAAGACAATACTTACTTATCCGGCGCTACAACCGCTTTGCGGTCTTGGCCTTACTCAAGACAATAGTCCGTTTAAAATGTGTCCGTAAATTGTGTATTATGAAATAAAGCTTAACTAAACTTAATGGTCATTCAGGTGAATATCATCATTTTACATTCATTCAAATAATTTTACCATTTATTAAAACTGTTTTCATCTGCTCAAAGCAATGGCCTTTCTACGACATTATTTAATGTAAATAATTGATTTATTGTTACAGATTTTCCTCTTTGAGAAACACATCAAGCCCGTGTGCAACGATAAAAAATAAAACATTCCACAGGCAAGGCAGACGCAACAGTTTTGCTGTAATCGTACTTTACCCTTACTCTTGACGTTACTAGTGATGATGATCATCATCTTCATCACGGATGGGCGTTGTGCTACTCTACAACTGGCCAGTGCAATAATTTATTCACACAATGACCATGTCATAATATTTAATCCCTATATGGCTCCATTTGAATGATTGGCGACCGGATTACGCTCTGCCCAGCGCAAGCGGATAAAGCTCATCGTTCGCAACCATTCATTCAAGCAAATTCCCACGAGAAGGGTACTGTGAACAAAGTAGAAGAAAAAATCCACCTGCATGGGTTCGATGCATTTTGCCTGGAAAAATGGATATAAGACATACACATCGTTGAAACCCACACGCATTGTGCAAAAGCGTTCGCAATGCCTTCCAATGCTTAGTTACAGCTGGTACAGTATGGGCGAGTATCCGGTACCGACGGCGCTGCAAACGATCATCAAAACCGACCGTCACAGTTAGTTAGCCGTTCGGTGTTCCGGGAGAAACTTTACCCTCTTACAGCATTGCACACGGATTTAAATGATGCAGATCCTTTATGCAGTGACAGCGCATTGCTCGAGGCCACACGTGCGTACCCGTGCATGCCACCATTCAAAGACTGTGCGGTGCTGTGCTCGTCGTTTCCGTCACGGTTGATCTCGAAGTTGATGGTTGGCTGTTGGTTCGAGCGTCCAGTGCTAGGGTTCCATTCATCTGACAGACGTTCGGTACCGTGAAGCGTTGTCACTTATTTTGAAGTTTTACCGAGCAAATCAAGACCGGTTCGGACGAACTACTGGGTGTATCCCAGCTAAACGAAACAACAGCAGAATTCTTTCATTCCTTCACATGGCACTATTGTTCTTTAGCTCGAGAAAGACTTTCATCCTGCTGCAGTATTCTGCGACCGTTTGAGCCTGCGAGGGTTTGAAATGGGTATAATCAAATGTCGACACGAGATTCTCGACAAGCATCGTCAAGCGTCCGGGCGGAAGCTTCCGTCTGCTGCAAGAATTTTGCATTGTGAATGTTCTGAACCATGGGAATACCTCGCATTGGGCTACGGGAGCTAGCAGATGGAAGATAAAAGGAACCCAACAGTAAAGAGCCTGTCTCTTACTCACGCTCGCGCTGGGGGCGGTCTGCAAACTGATTACACTAGAGACATAACGATATACTTCGACTCTTGCTACAGTACTCATTCATAGTAACAAAACATATGTTTTGTGGGTGAAATTTTTCGATATTCGTTGCGTTTCGTGGATTGTGTTTAATCCATAAGCTTCCATATTATGCAAATATGCTCAAAGCTGGGAGCAAACATGCTCTAGCTTTATTGCAAAATTTATAAACTGATGCGATAGCATTCATGCTTTGCTTAACACGCCTAGTCGCTATAGATAGCATATGTAGTTATGTAAATAATTTACAACAACGACCAAATGAACTGAAACTTTACCTTGCGGCAAAAAAAAAACATTACAAAGGCATAACGTAAAACTCACCATTATCAAAAACCATGAGAGTTTTCGATTTATTGTGTTTGATTAAAAAAAAAACAAAACAAAAAAAACACTCCTCTTTCCGTCCGGCAATCGAATCCGTTGCACGTTTCTGAGTTCTATTGAATTATTTCGCTTCGAGTAGGAAGGCGGCAGCGAGCATCACAGGTGGATTACACTCGTTTGTATTTCATTTCCTGCCCCCAGACAAGCCGGAGTCGTTTAACAATGCATAAAACATTGATCATTGAAAGCATGCAAACAATTTGACGTTCCCTCATACACCCCATCACCCCGTGGTATGCGGGCGAAGGCCAAAGGACACGAAAATGATGACGATTCACAAACAAACGCGCTGAGCTTATGACAATAGGTCGGGTAACAATAACGAGTGCCTCATCGGTACGTCCGTCAGGCTAGTCAGGTCGGTTTGTCATTCACTCGTGCAAGCATGTTTCATTCCGTATCACCCGCTCTAAAGCACATTCCCGCGTGTGTTTCATCGATTTATGCGTTTTTTGAGCACCCCGTGATAGCTGTTTTGCTACAATTTTCATGATTTTGGGTTGGGCAAAAGAATAGGTAATGGGTGAAACATTTCCACCAACGTTCAAGGTGCAGGGTGTGGGCTAGTCCCGTGCTGAAGGCATGATAGGTAGTGGCAAGAGGTTTGTATCAAAAAATCATTTGTCAAAAACCCGGCTGCAAGGAATGGGTCGGAAGGTTTTTGATTCAAATGGGGCCCATTTGGCGTGCCGTAATGGTTCCCATGTGAGCGAGGGCTTTTAAAACAGCGGGAGATAGATGTTGGCGGAAGCATGTGTGAGGGTGAGATATATGAGGTTCGAAGGGAACAGTCATGAGCCCCAAAACATTATGCTCTCCGTCATCGTTCTTCATTTTATAGCCATCAAAATGCCGGCAGCGTTTCTCCCGTCACTGCTACTGCTGCTGCCGCAGCACTGTCCATCGGTTGCAGTGTTATTTGTGTCCCAGTACCTATCTCTAACGCGATAGGGAACTGGAGCCTCAGTACTTGCCGACACCCGGGAGCGGCCGCTTGTGGGAAGAAAATGATTCATACGCGCACTGCGCGAACACAACTCGCCTGCCAAGACGACTGCACGTGACGGTACGTGTGGTAAACCTTTGAGGCTGCCCAACATTGCGGCCGACCGGAGTGTCTAGCGCCAGAGTGCCGTACCGTACTACGATTGCAGCTGCAGTCCACGGCTAAATGCATCATGCACTTGCCATAACTCAGCCAACCGGGACTATGATGTATTGTCTTTTCCGCTTCATCAATCCGACGAAAGGAAATGGGGAGTTTGAAGCTGGGAGCAAGTGCAATCGGTTGCGTGTGTAGGCGCTGGCAGGCATTGTGTACTAGTGGATACGGATACGTTATAATGTTCTGCTTTAAATGGATGACTGGATTGGTGGATTGCATAGTTGTCGTTGAGTTCAGGACAAAAACGTGCGTTTGTAGGATTATCATTGGATAGTTTGGAAGCAAATCAATCACGGTAAACGGTCAAAATAATAAGACATGAGTAAACGAGCTACTGTGATTCCATTTAATTAAAATGTGTAATTTAATGAGCTACGTCATGTTCGATAGATTCATTAAAATGAATAAAATGTCATTATAAAATTGGTATGTGGTACAGTCGTTAACTCGCTCGACTGTAAAAAATCATAAATTCAAGCCTCACAAATACTATTATACTCACAAAGACTCACAACTATTATAGGACCGAATCTTTTTACGCCTGCAACGAAAAACATGTCAGTGTTTGATATCTCCTCTAGTGTACATTGTTAAAGAATAACCTGATAACAATATTACTGTAATAGCATGGGCTGAATATCCAGCTGTGTGGTACTTATAAATTGCGAACACCTGTTAGATAGATTACTGTGTATCCAGTTTGATAATCATCAGATGATAATTATAATTAAAAAAGCAAAAAAATCTGTACAATTGAAACTGTTAGTGCATACGATTTCAAATCAGATTCACATAACATTGATTCACTACAGAAAATCAACCATCGATTAATATTAAGCAAATAAATATAGTATTTAAAACACGTTAACAATACGTCATATACTTAACTTAAGTTATGATGATTAGTCAAAACACAATTTTGAATTAATGAACAATTTTCACATGTACGCGATGGTATGTGTCATTTTTCAATATTGTACATCAAGCTCGAGTTCCTTTTTGCCTCCAGCAACAGCTGAATGTAGTTGACACGCTTCCATTTCCCCTCCATAACACAGCGAAACACTAATCGATCAGTGATATTTGATTCTCGGCACTTGGTTTGAAAGTTGAGCACAACACTAAGCACTTAATTAGTGTTGGCAGCTTAGAGCGATAACCAAAACGTTTCTCATCCCATGGACTTTGCTCGGTAGCACTCGGGGAACATACACAATGGCTGTCGGGGGAAAGCTTCAGCCATCAAGAAGTTTTAATTGGTTTGATTGAAATGCCTTTTGCGACCACGTGTTGGGTTCTTGGTTGGTCCACAATCGACAGACTACACTTTCCAGCGTCTAACGACCAGGACGTGGCAGAACTTTTTGTCGCTACTCTGTTCCTGAAATGTTATTGTATTTTAAACTCATTGATTTCGCCGTCCTTGTCATCGTAATTTATCCCATGGGAAATGTTATTGCCTGTAACGATGTGCTAACGAGTGAATACAACAATCCATTTCCACCCTTTTTTGCGATGAGTGAAAACTACTGCAAGTTGACTTGTTGATAGGTCATTACCGGATTTATAACGTTCAAGAAATACAGAAATCCACTCCAATTGACCACCAGGCCCAATACACACCAGCAGTTGTACCTGGAAATTGATGCCAGGTTTTCAATATCCGGCTCGAGTGGATTGGTTTTGTGCTGCTCGTGGTTGCTATCGTCACGTCGGTTGGATGGATTTATGAAACCCACTTCGGTAGTGCTCTCGTGCAAGGAGGTATCGATTTCGCTGAGGTGATACAATTGGCTGTGGCAAGGCACCGAGGGAAGGGACTGACCCAGCAACAGTCGTTTCATTGCGGTTCGTACAGATTCTGTGGCTGATGCATCTGCTAAAATGCTGTCAATTATCGCGTCAGCTGTGTTGAATGGCGCCCATTGAGATTGGGGCGATTTCAGGAGGTTTGTGATGATGAAATATCGATCGGTGGTATCATTGAAGGGTTATTTATCGGTACACTATCGAGTAAACAGGCACACATTTGGCTACGAGTAGGTCATTACATGAATGTTGTAAGGTCGTTTTCAAGCTTTTTAATATTTTATTCGAAAATAAATTAATGCATATTTTATTTGAAAGACCCCCGTGCAATAAAAATGTATGCAGAATGCGCCGTTAGAACAAAAGGCAAATATTTGGATTTGCCTCTGTTGTTGCATGTTTTAAATAAAAAAGAAACAAAACAGTCTAAAAGCCAAAGAAAAATATGCAACCGCTTGTGCGTAGCAACTGACGCATAGCAGGCAACGCACCCTGCAGCATCACGCGCTTTAGCCACGTCAAGTATGCAGTACCCACGTGCTTGTAATTTCAGCTGAAAGTTATGTTTCGTTTAAAGAAAGCTGATCCTTCCTCCGCATGGTGTACGAGATTTCCATGGCGTGTCTGGCGAGTGTTGCGAAATGCCAACAAAACTTCAAAGCGCCCGGTCGTACGTTTGACGTTCGAAATTGATGAAAAGATGTTATGCGACGTGTAGAGAAAATGTGAAAAAGGAATCCTCCAAATCTTCCTTGGAAAAAAACCTTCCAGGCTATGTTATTCTTTGTAAAACTCGCACACAAGACTCGTCTCAATTTGCACAACGCGTGCTGAAATGATGTAATTCTTTGGTGTGCATAGCGGCTGACGAAAACATCTAGGCGCATCTGCCCTGTGTACCCATTCCTCTCACAACTGAAACAACAGTGAAAAATACACCATGGCCGGGAAAAACTCGTACCGTATGGTTTGCGATCGTTAAAGCATTATTACTCTAATCGTCCACACTGTTCGACGTGTTGTTGCACTGTTTGCCTGTGTATGAATTGTTTCATACACACGGAGATGGAGCAGTTTTTTTGCCCCTTTGTTTTTCATCTGTCGTGTTCTGTTTGCCCACTTTTAGTCGCACAGCGTAGAAGAGTGGTGGATAGAAATATTGCACCATCAGGGTCGGTTTAACGCAAAACCCTTACGTCAAGATTCAATAGAACACGGATAAGTCTGGCAAGATGGCAGCCAAAACACAAAAAGAGAACATAAACTCTTACGAACGTTTACAGTGCACCATCGGCCGGATGCACTCTTCGGGAAAAGCTTACAGCACACGTGAACGAAGCGCTTAAGCCATGTTACATCCAAACATGTAGCCATTACATTCTTCCCCTTCCTCGGGAGGTCTACGGGAAAGGACTCGGGTGCGAAACTTCTACCTCATGCCACCGCACCATCTTTGGTGCTTCGGTGCGGTGCAATAAATCATTTTCCCTGCGCCGTGGGTAACTGTGGCCAGCTTCCAGGAAACGGTCATTTTTTCGCTCTTGTTTTGCTCTCTTGGTAAAGCGAGCAAAAGCGGGGTTGATAATCTGCTGCACAGGAAGGCTTACTGAAGAGTGAACGTGTCGGTGGCGTTAGTAAGAAAAATGGACCCAATGTCCAATAACGCAGGACGTTCGTCCGATCCCAACGATGGATGCGGCACAGCACACAGCACATGTGAAGCTATCTTACAGCGACCATACGACAAACATCTGACACCTCCTCCCCTCTCCCCAGACTGGACGGTAAAGATATTGAACGAGGTGAACAAGAGAAAGTAAAAAATGCGCCCATCTATCGATAGGACGCTGAAACGTGGATGACAGCTTTGAACGTCAGCTACGATGCATTGCATACGGTAGTAAGCCCATGGTTGTTTCTGTTCTTCTTCTGCTCTTGCTTCTCTGTATCTTTATCGGTATTGTTGTTGATGTTTGTAATATCCATTTTCTTGCTTCGAAAGAACACCCACCGCTAGTACTGTACACAATGACAAGCTGCTGCCCTGGTCGGCTGTGAGTAATGAATCAACAGATATATGAGCTGAAGGAAAGCTCAGCCAGCACAGATCTACGTGGATAATCTTTGAAAAATGATTTTAACGAGACAATAAGCGAAAGCTTCCACAAGTGTTTCGATTGTTCGTGGTTGTAGCGCTGTTAGCAAGCGTGGTGTTCTTCTCTATTTCTTTGCACCCCAACACACCCGTTTCCAATCACTTTCGCATTCTCGTACCTCTCTTGTCGAAACCATAGTGTGCAACTTCATAATGTCCAAACGGCAACTGCTGCTCCCGTTCCGTTCCTGGGTTGTTAAGAACCTTTATTTCTTTTTTCACCTCTTTCTCTCTCTAACAGTGAGCCATCTTTTGTGGCAGAACAATCATACAATACCGGTGGAGCCGGTTGACCCTTTCGAAGCAGAAGATGCTTGCCTCGGTTTGCTGTCCTATGCGAACGACTTGAGAGAATGTGTGGTTTGCGCTGAAACTGGTGAAGGAAAAACTGAATCCAAGGATTTAGCTTAGCCCATTATGAATGGCTGTACGGCCGTTCGCGGGCGGTTTGGAATGCGAGAAAATATTTAATAATGTGAGCTACGCTTATAATCCTCCACGTTTCAGCAATTCCCACCAAATCTCCCTGCTCTCCCACTTCGGCATCGATTTCCCATCGTCTTTGTCAGGCTGTACATCTGGTTCCATTTTGTCCTTTTGCGTATACGGAACGAAAGGAAGGAGACATTCTCGCACCGAAACCTTGTTTTTTCACGTTCATTTTATTCCAACCGCGTCCCGGTTCATGGTTGCAAAATTGCTCGTGGCAAAGAATGGATCATACACAAGTGGCATAAAATTGTTTCCCGCACCACTGCGTTGCCGTGGGATGGCAAATTCTTTCATAAGTCTCACTCTTTCCCTAGTCTTTTCGAACATAGATGGTTGGTAGTTTCTTGGGAACCACCTTAGGATGCCCCCTCAATCATTGAGTTGGATGAAAAAGAGAGTGGTAGCGTTCGAATCGGAAGGGATAACGCACCGGAGCACACTTTCATTTATCTTCGCGCTCAGTATCTTTCATTATCATCTTGCACCAGAAGGATATTACCGTTCGGGTGCATTATGCAGGCAAAATCGAGAATGTTCATCTAGTTGGTTTCTTACCATCATTCCTGGTACTGTACGTTGCCGGGCTGGTGCGATCCAATCTGGCACATCGTGTGCACAAGTATCTTGGATCGTTCCGGGAGAAGAAGAAGATGATTTTTTGTTCTGCTTTTTATATCGGTGATTCTGCCGTGCTGCACGAGACACAGTACTGGGCCTTTTTGTCCTCTCATTGACGCATAGTTTACTGCAGTATTGTCATCGCCTTTTCTCTGACGGTGATCGGGTCAACTGGCAATGATACTGCCTGGGACGATCTTTTAAGTTGCCTGGTGCGGAAACTGGGAATGCACCACTAACAAAAGACAGCCAAACGGGAAGCAAATGACTCGGAAAGGTTTTCCTCATCTTCATGTTTTGAACAAAAGGCTCGGGTTTTTTTACCTTCTATCTCGCACATCATGCAAGCTTGGAACGTGGTGTAGTTTCGATAGTGTACGGGGGAGGGAAATAAGGTGTAGAAAGGGTTGCCATTTTCCGTACCCTTTCTGTACCTCGTGTGCAATGCTTTTGCCGATCATTGTTCGCATCACACTTTTCTTCAAGTTTTCCTTTCTTGCCACCTTGCATCGATAAAATTGCACCACAGTGGAACCAATTAATCACGATATTGGGAGGGTGACAGGGTATGGATAGGTGGCCTTTCTTGTCCAGCTATTTGCAAGTTAATCGTTTCCATTCTTGCACGTTCCAGCCACGCTGCTGCTTGCTGATGGTGACGGTGTGTTTTATTGATGTTGGAGGACAGTGTGGATTTTGCAATGCAGAAGAAAGGAAACGCAATGAAGTTCAATAGCCTAAACGATGTTTTTCAAATTATTTATTTTTTTAATTTTGCATCGCATGTCTTATAAACGGTGCGAAGGGCTTGGTCTGATTTAACACCCAAATGACAACTGCTATTTTACATTAACTGTAGCTCTAAAAAATTCTTAAATACTAATTTGGTATCAAGCAAATTCAACCAAAGAAAATACTTTTTCTCATTACTGTGAACTTGATAGAACAAACGCAATTTATAAAATTCTATCAATTAAGCTTGAATTATTAAATTACAAAATTAAATAAAGTTGGCTTGTTATGGAACAAACAGATTCAGTTGTTTTAAAATTGTAAATAAAACGAATAAATAACAGTCAGAAATTACTGCCTTGAATACAAAACTCTATATCAACGAGGTAAGAACTGGTGCCTTAGAACCAAACATTAGTGTCTGAAAGGCAAACATTGTGACAGACCGCCTAAAATTAATGATTGAGAGACAACAATAATTTAGATTCGAAATTAAACGACATAGACTGTATCGTAATAGCTTTGATAAACTTTCCGTATATTGTCCCCAATACGCGTACCATCCATCTTGTAAATTCATACGTGTGAATACATGTCTTATTTGTGAATGTGCGCATTAAATGTGTTTTAATCTATAAAAATTTGCAATATCTTCTATGGACAATAGTTGAAAAAAAAATTAAACTTCATCAAATCACAGCAAAATCTTCAGCTGAAAACGCGCAAAAAATCGCTATAAACCATCGCATTGCACTGGAGGTTTCGCAAGAAAACAAGAAGGTGGAACACACAGATGTGGTTTTACCCGAAAAAAGACCAATACTTTCATAGACGGCTCGTAACAGCATAGTTGTTTGTTTGAAAGCTAACGTCCGTATTACAGCTTTAGTGAAATTGAACATGAAATTTTGATTTGTAATGTTTTGTTTGCCTCGCTATGTATCATTAAATGTTACTAAGTATATGGTTAATCGTATTTCAAAAGAAAGTTCAACATCCATCAATCTTTCATCAAATTTATTCTTCGAGGCACATATTGACGATCAAAACCATTAACTTTTTTATTTATATTTTTATTTACCATTTTCACGTTCGTCTGTTTGTAATTCGTCATCACTATGGTTTGTATGATGTTAATATAGGTTAGGTCCATTGTTAGCCAGTGTATTCAAATATTGAGAATAGTCATGTAGGCCAGTATAAGCTAGATGACTTAATTACATAGATAAAAATAAAAATAAATCCTATTATGTACAATAAGCCATGTTCTGGTTAATATTTAACTAATTATAGCAACAACAAAAAAAACAAAAAAAAAAAAACCATTTCACTGAGCTGTTATTCGAGCTTTAGCGGCGCGCGGATTTAAACTACAATGTTTGCACTCACCTAAACCTTGCTGCACATCTCCCATGATTGGGAATGTATTGAAATCCTATTGTTGGCGTGTTAATGTTTTATTTTTTTCTGGAGGAAGTTGGAAAATTCTCTTAACCTTCTAGTGGAACAATATTCATCATTTGAGTTGTATTTCCCATACCTAATTGAAAGTTGTGTGCCTTCATATTGGATTTCGACAATTGTGAACAAAAAAAAGATCACAAAACCGTTTTATTTTCCATTTTTCTGTTTTAAATGAGATGAAAATTTCTTTAATGTAATTCTTGTTTCTTTATTATTTCGTTTGGTCTGAAAATCCACCCCAAAATGTTGGTTTAAAAACCCAGGCCTAATCTTCTGTTCAATTGGTTATAGACAGTCTTGACGTCATAGTTTTCCACTATTTTTTATTTTTGGGTTTACTCATTTTAATGTAATATATTCCGATGTTTTTGATTATCAGTGCTTTTATTTATACCGATTTTGTTTAATAATTGAATATAGAAACTGACTATTTTTTTAATTAAAAATCATCTTGAATCTTGAATACAACAAAAATAGGATGGCTATGACTATTTAGTAGAAGTAATTATAATTGATCGTAGGTTGTTTTTGGATTCTTGTAACACTATACTAATGAGTTTTCCTAACACATTCATTATTTTTCTTGTTCATTTCCTAAAATCATCTCTATACAGATTCAATCTATACGTGATACATATGCCCTAACCAATGGCGCATATCTTCTCAGAAAAAAAAAATCGTAGACAGGTCATTGTCATCTTTCCTTCCGCAATGAACATCGAAAGCAACACAATAAACGAGTTCGCATAAAAATGAACGAAACAGAAAAAAAACAGACAGCACGGGTGAAATATAACCAAAATGCTGACTTTGGTTGATAAGAATTATATCAGCGTCATGCAAGGCTCATAAAAATCATATAAAACTGACTCCACCGCCCACTGCATGTTGAAGGGTGTTTGGGATCGCTAAACAGCTAGTAGTTGACATGTTTGCCTGTTCGCGACCTTGATAGCATTTTCTTTTCTTCACCGGTGTGCGTGTGTGTGATTGTGGCCATATTCCAAGAAACGGATACATTCACGGTCGTAAACACACCGTACGCTCGGTGTCAGAAATTGGATGATAGCGGAAATCGAACCGAGCAACCGGCACATATTCCGCTAGCATGAAACTAACAAGCTCCAGTGAAAGCGCTAAGGGTGCTGCTTTAGGTCGATGGCACGTGTTCCTTGAAGAGGCGGTAGATAATTCTAAAATGGTTACAATTTAACGGTTGCCTGGCTAAGGATTAATGCTTTACTGGAACGAAAAAGGATGATTTTGTTACTCTTTGCATCATTCCGATCCTATTTACATTCACGTTTGGTTATATAAGTTTTGTTGTGACACGATTAACGAATGTTGACGATACCGTGCTGCGAGATCGAAAGAGTTTTAAATATGATAAAAGAAAATCTTTCCTTTTTTGTAACCAAAGACGATTGCAGCCCATAGTTTCCATGGTTCAATTATACAAGCTAAAATTCTTTGAAAAATAGGTGAGGTGAATTTATATGCGGAATGAAGCAACTTCCTTTTTCTGATGTTTTGAAATGGCATAATATATTCGCTATTGCTTTGATTTCACCATCACTAATTTTACATGCAAGCCCAACCACACATTCTCCGGAAACTTTTGAAATATGTAGCCAAACAGACATGTGCTCGTGCCAAAACCATATCTGCTTGGTAGGAGTACCATCCATTCTGTCGCTGCGGTACACCTACAACATTGGTCAAATCACTTGTCATTGTTCGCGAACACACGTGGGAGAGCGTAGTTTTGCATGCGGCAAATATTATTGTGTAGCACAGCAGTGTTTGCCACCTGCCACGACAAGAGCATTTAGGCTCTTGAAACTTGGGCGCGAGCTGCACCATCACCAGGCCGGTTGACTATGTGCCACTAACCGGGTGCTGGAAGTGTTGATAGTGAAAATGTTTGTTTCACGCTTCACTGAAGCATGGTAAAATAAAGAAGCGAACACCAGCGGTATGGAGCCGCTTGCGATCACGCCCGAACCCCTTTATTCGCTTCATCGGAAACATTAAGTTGCCCTTTTGTTTACGGAATCGTTCCATAAAATGCATAATAAGTCAAGAGTACTATCTTATGTGTGCAAGTGTGAGGAATGTGAATGTGTTGAGCAAGCGCCGAGTGGATAGTATTAGGATTTTTTATCACTCAAACTCTAAAAGCAGCGCGAGGAAGGCGTGAAGAAGATACGATGGGTTGATAGTAGAGCTTGTCGAAAAGTCGAGAATGTTAAGAAAAGTGAACTTGTTTAAATAGTTGAAGCAGTTTGCCACCACGTACCACGTATGTAGGCACTAGTCACGGTGAGAATTCGAAAATCCCAATCCCTAGCTACTAGCCCCATTATGCTGCACTGTTTCACCGACCGACTCTTCTCGTTTTCTAAGACTCATTAGAGTGCCGTACAACACACACGCCGCCAGTTGTGTAGGCGTTCCAATATGTGTGTGCCCTTGCCAGTATTCCAGTCTAGGATCTGGGCCCCACCCACTCGCAAAAAACTATTGCAGAAATTTAATTAAAAACTTCTCAAATGAAGTTGAACTTTTATCAATCTGCTGCCGGGGAACGTATAGCGAACGTCAGCACCGTGTGCGTATGTGTGTTTTTGGTTTGCGCAGGGTTGCAGCCCGCTCGGTTGAAGGAGGCAACTTCAGTGGCGATAGTGCTTCAAACGCGCTCACACACCACACCGCCTTCAGACCCTGTGATGACTATGAAAAGGGATGCTCGTTTTCTGTTATTTCTGTTCCATCCTATTAACTGACTAGCGGGCCCCACACTCCTGGCAAAAGTGGCTTGATTGTGCGCTACTGGGTCGGGTTTGGATGTTACCCCCTGTGCCCCGGATTGGCAAGCCCAAAAGAAGGCACGGAAATGGGTGCTTTCGATCAAAGCAACAACTCAGTGCCAACTGTCTCCATTCCGCATGCTGGGTTTGAGTGAAAGTTTAGTCTAAATCGTGAAATTGTGTTTCCAGCGGTTTACAACTATGTTGGCAAGGCTGCTTAAAAGCATGCAGTGCTATTGCCACCGTACACGCTTCCCGTAACGTAGCGCTTGGAGCCAAAATCATGCCTTTTGCAAACTCAACCGCAGATGAGACAATTTAAGTCAGCTTCAAACCCGCATCGGATAGGAAACATGAGAAACTAACCTTCTTCCCTACTCTCGAACTCTCTACAAAATGTGTTCCAAAAGCTTGTTTTTATTGTACAGGAACATGTGAAAAAATCCAACTAAGGCATACGAAAGGCAAATTATCTTCCTTTTCAAAGGTTGCCCCCCGTAGAGCTGGGGTTTTTCCGGAACTGATTTTAGGGGTTTTAATTAAGCTTCCATTCAAGGTTGCAAAAGGCGCAAGAGTGCAGCAGTCCAACCATTTCCACCTTCGTGCCACTTGCTGAAAGTTTAGTTGCGCATTCCGCTTTCGGTTAGATTTGAGGAGTTTAATTATTCCTTGTCTCTTTCATGCACATTCTAGTTAGATCGACGTTGATTCATCCGAAGCCCGTGAAAACGTGATGAGCTATTTCTGTCGAAAAATGTTTGTGCACTTGGTATGGATGGAGACTTTCAATGTGCACGCAGAAATGGCAACGTACCTCAGACCACCCAGCAATCTGTGCCACTCGACCGATGTGGTTAACGACCTCTTTTTGCTTCTAGTCACGAAAAAAAAAAATCATTCCACCATAAAGTACGTTGCTTGGTACTTGCGTTTATTTTTCTACACCGTTACAAGCGCTACCAAAATAAATAAGGTTGAACATGTGGCAAACAGAAAGCGGGAGGAAGAAGGAAAAGTTTATGTGACACTTACCCGTCACATTTCACAGTTTGGGCAACTCCTATTAGCTCCCAATAATCTTTCGCCCTTCGCTCGCTGCGAACCACTTTTTATGGTTTACTTTCAGTGCGTTGAAGCAAAGCGTATCATTTACACCCGATGCGTGGAACGGTAATGGGTGGAATCAAAAATTAATTCTTTCTTCTTCGCCCCGTTAGCGTCGCGTCTGCTCAAGACAAAGTGTGGTGTTTTTGTTCGTGAAATAAGATCAAACACCTCGACCATTGGTGGTGCAGAAAAGAAGGGACAGGTGGGGGCAAAAAGTTGCTCCTGCTTTACGATGGTTCACGCTGCTCAGTGACACCATAAAACGGGCTTCGCCCCAGTTCGCTGAGCTATTTAGCCACCGCGCTCATTACTGCCTCCCATTTCGGTAGCGGTAGCATTGGAAAGATAAGAAACCAGGGCCTCTCCGAATTGTCGCAACGAAATGTGTCTCCATCCGCTCGCTTCGAAGGAGCTGTTTGGTTTATGACGGAGTGAAGAAGGAGTTTATGGAGACGCCTGGTGGTTTGTACCGCGCGCAAGCTGTATGTGATGGATGTCCCGATAAGAATGGCTATCCTGGGGACGTGGGGACGCTGTTCCCCCCAAAACCTACACTGATAATCGTATCGCATAGTTAGCCAGTGTTGTTTCGTTGATTTGGGTCACGAACTTGGGCTCGTCTAGGGATGCTGCAAGCCCCGGGATGGGGAGATTTACTATTTGCTGTGTGCGTGGGCACGACGTCCAGCGGTCTGGACCCTTGCTAGTGTAGCGGGTAAGCATGTACACACTCACACCGACGAGCCGAAAGCGGGTACGAGCCATTTTATCCATAAACGACCCAAAATATGAGTGCACGTTTGCTTTCATCATGGAGAAATTTCATGAATTATTCATGCAATTGTGACATACGGCGCCGTACGGTTTCTGTGTCTGCCGGCAGCGTGCTTTCAACAGTATCCGTGACCGTGAAGCGTCCAGATTTCGGATGTCCGGAGTTCGATCGAGATGGGCAACGTGAATCCGCTTGTGTCGGCTCGGAAGCATTTCTACACTGCACTGGCCGGACCGCCTGCCTGGGAGGAGAGTCAGGAATTTAAGCATTAGTTTCCCTCCTGATGGAAGAATAAATTGCTTCCCCACCGTAACGTGATTAGGGCTCCGGCAATTTAATTTCGTTCCGTTCGCCTCGTTTCGTTTCCGGATGCTTGGGTGTAGTGTGTATGTATGTGTGTGTGTTGGGCTTTGAATTTTTCCCACCGTACCCTTATGCTTTCCGTTTGCCGCTCTGAAAGCTCCCGGGGGAATTGCGCACCCGGTTGCGGGTGCCGTTATGGGTGCCCGAAGGAAGGATACCGAACAACCTCCCAAAACAATCCATCTCGGTTCGTGTCATTCGGTGTGGGTTGTGTTTATGTTTTCACGGTGCTATTTTTGTTGTCGTATTTTTCATTCTTTTCATTTTCTTTCAGTATGGCTTAAGCGTGTCCGTGATCTTTTTCTCCGATTTTATTTCTCAAGCGTCAAGCGGAAAGAATTTGTGCTTGTGAATATTTTTGGCATTTGTGTATTTTTTCTTGTTCTATGTTTGAGTTGGAACAATACAAACGAAAGAAAAAAAACGCAAAACAAACAGGACGGAAGGACGTGTTTTGTAAAACAGTACTCACAGTTTTCCTTCCTTCTAGAACCGTTCTCTTTGTATGTGTGATTCGAACTGGTTTTCTATTTTTAGCAAATTTAAGGAATGGAAGAAACCATTAAAATTTGTTAAACACAAATTGACGCAAAGTCTGATGGAAATGGTTTGCCTTTTCCCTATTGTTTTTATCCCGAGGCTGCTTTCACTTGCGTCTACCAACATAAACAGGCACACAAAAACATACTTCAGGAAACCATTTTCGGTTCATTTTTCCGCTTCAGTTACGCGGCCACCAGTGCATCAGTTCTCGCTCGTCCAGTTTCAAACTGAAGCCTTCAGCCTTGACAGTGGGAGGTCGGTGCCCAGTCAAACAACAGCTTGCCTGCTCGGTTGACCAGCTTGGCATTGTAGAACGGTTGCGGGATTGTCAAATTGGCGTTGTCTAGCAACGAGACGAGCATGTTTTCCCAGTGACACCGTTCCGTCTAGCCACTTCACGGAGATGGATTGCATCGTACAAGGCCGGTGACATTTTTATTTCGATCCGGAGATGGATTTTGTTCGTCACACGATTGGCGTATTGCGTGCGTACAGTGCCGCATGGCTTTAGGTAAACTGTATTCCAATCACTGTGGGAGGTGCGAGCGGTGGGAGGAAAAAAGATTTTTGCCGCTGCTTCATACGCTTTGCGCTTATGATTACTTCCGTGGTGGGCAGCATTGAGTAGTGGATTGGTAGTAGAGACGCGTTTTTTTTCATCCCGTTCCATTTATGGCTATGGATGTTAACGAACATAAGGACGCGAAGAGTGGCATGCTTCAGTAAACACTTTCGATCAAATGTCGAATCGATCTCGCATACATACTCACTGACGCCGAGCTTTATTCAGTCAAGTTAAAAAAAGGATTTCTCTTCTGTTCTCTCCTCCTAAACGCGATATCGGTGAGTCAAATCGAAGATTATCGAATCGCTTTTGTGTGCACAAAGGTGCTGAAGCCTGCCTTCTTCAATCTCATGTTTCAAAGAGCTTTTGTGATTTTTTGAAGAAAGTGCTTTAGCAAATGGTGAAGTATCACATTTACGCACCGGGTGTCCGCTAAGCCGCCAAACGTGAATACTACTCTCTCCCTGGGGACCTAGCGCGATCGTGATTGCATGGAGAGCATGAAAATAAACTTAATTCTATTTCCTCGAAGGGCCAAAATCCCGTCTCAAACTTCCCGGCTCAATCCACTCATAAACATAGAATCAACAAGAGGAAAAAATGAAGCAAAAAACGACGGAAAGTGGTGGGCATTGGCGTTGAACCGGTGTGGCTTTTGTGGCAGATTTGTGTGGATTCCGCTAGTAGATTTCGGCGAAGTGTACGATAGGAATTTTCTTTATGACGCAAGATGAAAGTCGCCAGTGAATGACAATAATGGGGATCTCGTTGAGAGCAGGGATCATTGCGGTGATGCGCGGCCTTTGATGTTTTTCTTTGATTGAGTTTCGTGTACTCGCCAGGTGGTACACGCGGAAGATCCGTCATAAGATGTGCGTGCTCGATTGTGGATTTTCGTTTTTGATGTTCTTTGTACTGATTTTCTTCTAAGTTTAATTTCGTTGGAAATGAGCTTCTCGATTGCATTGGTGGCGTATACTTGCTTGACCGTTGGCACAGCTTTTGTTTAAAGGTGCAAGGGCTGTTATGGATGAATACAAAGGCAAAACTTTCCTTTCCATATTTATACCGTTAACAAAAGATTTATTTTCAATTTAACTTTGCGCTCTGGCACTTTTGATGAAGAACGTGGCAACAATGATTTGGTATGTAGGATAAAGCAAAAAAAAAAAAAATAAAAATATATAAAAAAAATTAAAATTTGAAGTAAGTGCCTTTTCACTTTTTTTTGGTCGCAAAGGTCGCTTTAGACCTTGCGTGAAAATGAATGTGAAATTTTGGTTTGTTTGCTTTATTTCATTGAATATTAATCAGATTAAGGCTTATCGTAAACCACAAGAAAAAATATTCAATTCCCCAACTATTTGAAAAACATATCAAAATAATGAATTAAATACATTTCCTTTTGATTCCCCACTGACCATTTTCAGCGTAACCAAAGTGGGTAATCGCAAGGAAATGCATTTAATTTATTATTTCAATATTTTTTTAGTCTAGATGGTT
This sequence comes from Anopheles gambiae, assembly GCF_943734735.2. Classification (NCBI taxonomy): domain Eukaryota; kingdom Metazoa; phylum Arthropoda; class Insecta; order Diptera; family Culicidae; genus Anopheles; species Anopheles gambiae. Next base: position 41,092,877 of record NC_064602.1, on the reverse strand, counting down.
GGCGAATTGTATATCCTTTCTTTTGATGTGCGATAAGCCGTATTCTGAAAATTGAAAATAAAAAAAAAATATTGAAATATAAGCAAAATTTCAAGTTCAATTTCACAGTGGTTCTAACGCGGTTTATAGAACGGTTTAGCTGAACCTCATCGAGCCTCGACTCATCATTGATCATTTTGAATAAATGATACAGAAAAAGAAATTTATAAAATAAACTTCTTGCTGTATTCCTTACCACAACAATCAACAAAAGGGATTTGGTTCAACAAATACATAAAACCATGAGCTTAAAAGTTTTAAATTAATTAAAGATGCCGACATACAATTTCGATAAAGACAAAAAGAGTACATTATCTGGGTGGATAACATTGAGGAAAAGTTAAGTGAAGTTGAGCGAAATTGTTTTTATTTTATTTTATAAGAGAGTTTAAAAACTGGGAATTGGTGTAAGTGTTTCCTCGTAGCACTGCTACGAAGATGGAGACGATGTACGTCATTTCATTAGTGGTAGCGTACCCACAACTGCTGTCCTACACTCTTGCACAAACAAGATCACCTCAATCTATTCAATCTGGTATACGAAAGGAACCATCGTCAAACACACCACTCGTGGAAGGATGTGAAATGTAAACATTCCATTAGCGAAGAAAATGATCGTCCGGGATTCAGGGAACCGATAGTAGTTCAGGGCGATCCATGCGATCCATTACCGAGCAGAGAATTGCGGAGGATAAGTGAGAGTATGCACGTTCCCGAGGACGCAATGCCATTCACTATAAATATCAATTTGTCCCAAGAATCGCGCTTGGATGAGAATAGCTCCGGGGGAGTCATGCTGTGAGTGGTAGGATTTGTCACTGGTCGTGAATATATGTGTGTACCACTTTGCGTGTCTGTTTTATTGTTTTCCCTGCGCATGCTGACCTTCAGCTTGCTTGCTTGCAGTATGTGTTTGATAGCAAAAAAGAAAACAGCTAGCGCGCACGGGGTAGTGAATGTTTTGGTTCAGAAGTACAATTGCAACCAACAAGAATTACATTACCAACCCATTCAGTGCTCAGCCACTCAGATACCACTCACTAGCAAGCAGCTGTCCTTCCTGCTTTGCCGCACACACGTACACCACATTTGTACACCAAAAGGAAAGAAATCACTGACTAAATAAAATAAAATTTGTTTTCCCTCCGTACATTTCGCCGACAAGAGAGCTAGTGCAGAGGGAAAGTCGACTTTGGCCAAACATAAAAGACCGAAAGTCATAAATTTCAATTTCTCGGAACAATTTTTATTTTGCGCTCCGGTTTCTGTAACCGAGATGCGGAAAGATTGTCCCCGTTTGCTGCGACGAAACCTATACGACTGCTGGTGATACTCCTGCTGCTCACTAAAGGCCATTTCCACCATAGCTCCCACGCAAAGCACCATTTGTCCCGCAACGTCCCAACAGTGGCCAGAAGGACTGACGCCACCGTGGGGTGGATATGGCCTCTCATTTGGGAGAAGCTGCCAGCAGAGACGCTGCAATAGTTGAATTTTTAAATTTATTTCCTTTTCCTCGTGAGCGGCAATGTTTAACTTTCTAATCCTGCTCTGATGGTTTGTTCGATGCTGCTTTGGTTCTGTTGTTGCCTGTTTATTCTCGCCCTTGGTTGAAACTGGGCACCCAAAACTTTTGGAAACGCGAAGCTCTTTGCTGCGGCACCAGCAGTCGATGAGGATGTGGCATTTCTCGCATTTCTCGTAGTATTTGTAGATGTACTTCCATCTTTTTTCTTCTTGCTTAGCTTTTTCCAATCCAAAAAATCGACCACCGTGATGGACGGATGCGAAGCAACGGCATCCATCATGTTTATGCTCGTTAGTGCAAAAGCCCGAAACACATCCGTCGTTCCATGGTAAAGCGACCATGGCGACGTTTCGCATCTCTGTGTCATCTCGGGACCGTGGCAGAGGGAAAGCAGTGACGCGATGACACCAGATCGAGAGCAATAAACTGCACCGACAAACATACGTGACATCCGGATGATATGTGTCCGAGTTGTGCCGGTTTGCTTTGCAGGGTTTTTTTATTGTTGTGTGCCTTGTATTCCTGATCTGCCACATACCATATAGCGTTTGCTTTTCGGTTGGTGCAATCCCTTCGAGCAGTTCCATTAGTTGGTAAACGGTCTTCATTTATCTACACCGACCGGAGGCGGATACGTTTGAGTGTGTTCACGCTTGGCACCAACGTATTGCACCCTCAACAATAGTCGTCCAGGCCCGTCCAGCTGGTAGATGAAATAAAATGTCTAAATCTAAACGAAAAAAAATTACACAACCCATCTTTTCCAGTATTCCAACGAATTTGAAGAGCAATCTCGATGCAGAAGAAGGGTTTTGCATGGTTTTGATTGTATATCGTACGATATTCGATGTAACATTTGCTTTGTACCATTGCACTTCGTGGACGAATTTTATATCTTTGAAATGAACGTATATCAATTGAACAGTTGGTTATAAATTTAAAAAAAAGTTTACAATAACTGACATCTATCATTACCCACGTAGCGTAAGGTCAGCACAGTTGTATTACATTTTTTTATTACGATTCAATACAAAAGCATTAGTAAAACTTCATTACTCCTGTGCCTTAAATCAATCAATAATAAATCAATGTATCGCGAATCTCAATCCCAAAAACACATATTACTGATGGATTTTAAATTAAAACTTTTAATTTTTTAATTTCAGTTCTAAATCTTCATCAAACATTCATAAAGCGCTACGTGAGGTGAACTGCAGTCCTGTATGTGCCAAGAACTTTTACTAACAGCTTTATTGTATTATTTCCTCGTTTAGCTGTTACATATGGAAACCATGTGCAACTCGTTGTTACAAATGCTTTTGGTAGAACAAAACTGTGTGCAGTATCTATGTAAGAATAGTGGCAAAATGGTATTGCCTGATGCAAATCGGAATAATTTTATAAAGAGATTTTGGGCTGAGCAGTCAATCGTTGATCATTACTCAATAAAACAACACCGTCAGAAAAGATAAAAGTCTGTGTCAACGGTCTCCCTCATTCGATCCACCTCCTCCACCCCTCGGTTGGTTTTCGGTCGTCGTGATACGGTTGTGTTGGTTCATGGTTCGCAAGTGATGAAGTATTCACCGCCCTCCTTCCATCCATCCATCTCTCTCTTTCTCACTCTCTTTTACATCTATTCTATACAATTATTTATGTAACAGCGATCGGAAATATTTCCCATACGCCTTTGATGCTTTTTAATGTGCACTTTACATTAAACAAAAAACAAACGAGATCCATCACGAAATGGTTCATATTTTTGTGAGCTGAATCTTTACCTGCAGTATTTCATGTTATTATGGCAGCCTATGATAGATTTTTCAACCCATTCTGAGAAGTGGCTCATAGCTACATCAATCAAGTTCAAGTGTTACAAGATCTGTGTATCGTAAGCCGTGATATACCAACACTTTACACATATTTTTAGCTTACAGTAATAGGTAATTTATATTTTTTGTCCTCTACATTTGTTGTTATAATCTTACTGTGCCATTTTTTAAAATACCAACCAAGCTAAGTACAACTTAATATCCAGTAACGGTGACTATACAATGCTGATACTGCAACATATGGTGTCACCTTCATCATGAAAAAATGAATTTTCATCATCATGAAAAAATGAAGGTGTTCCCCTATACAGCAAATTCGGCCTTTGTGTACGCTCAAACTTGTTTGTAAATCATTATAAGAGCTAGAAACTAAACAGGGTCACTTAGGTAAAACTTTCCCGCTCAACAAAAACACAACATACCCATAACATCCGAACAATCTAATGGTCAACGCCCATCGAGCTAATCCACAGAGCGTCCTGTTGAACGTCCCATATGAACTTGCCCTGTGGTGGAAGAAAGAGGACCCAAAAACACAAATCGCAACCCTGCGCTGATGCAACGTGGTGGAGCTGGATCCTAACCACAACCGGGGAGAAGCTCGGGTTGGAAAAGTTCAACCGGTCACCCATTAACACCAAATGGGTTCGGAATGCGATCGACGTCCGACTACTGTAGAAACGGAACTTCCCTCGGTGAAACGGACCGTCGATGATCGACGGAACCGTTTGGCATTATCACCCGTGACCCGTGGTTGAAGGAACGATCCCGAGCCGAAAGTGCCATTAATACCGCTTGGGAAGTGGTCGGAGTTGCAAACGCTGTTGCAACACATTCGGGCCCAAACGTGGGCTAGTTAGTATTGTGAAACATTGCTTAGTGATTTCCTCCATACACCGTCCCACACAAAACCTTCATCGGTGGCGTCATATGGCGGAACTGTTATTGTGCTCGGGTGGTTCGCACGAGTCCATGGGGTAAGGAACGGGTGCGAAAACTTTTCGGACACCCACACCATCATCGTTATCATCATTGGCGTGTTTGAGTTGGTCGGCGTATCAACAACGTACGCAACGAAGCGAACAGCACTGTGCAAAAGCGGGGCCCATTCGTAGCAACACCGAAACCGCTCAGGAAGTAGTAACAGTTGCTCGGGCGTGAATTATGCTTCTTAAGTCAACTGTGCGACGTACAGGTGAGAGAAGGTAGGGTAAGGCGTAGAGGGTGGGGGGGGGGGGGAATGTGTAGCATTCACCACACAACTCCTGGAAAGTGTGGGGCGTTTCCAGCGAATGTAGCAACTTGTCTAAGCGTAGTTAGGCAAAGTTTAATATTTGATTGCCAACTGCCGAAAGCAATTCCAAACTGTATTTGACGGTTGGAAGGGACACGCCGACTGTGACGATTGCTCGGAAACGCTGCGTTTGCTTGCGTTTCTCTATCCCCGACATTTCCATCGGTGTTGTTTTCTCCCTGTTTTTGCTTTTCTTTGCCGGGGAGCAACTTCCTGCTGCGGCAAATGGTGGCTTTTCAAGGCAGAGTGGTTCTAGTTTTGCTTGTTGCTCCAGCCCCTGCTGCTCGACACGGTTCGTCAGGAATTTGTGTGCCGATGGTTTCTACCGCGTGACGAGAGGGATCGAAAGAGAAAGCAAGCGCTAGGTGTTGGTGGGCGGTGAATCGGCACGCGTGAAGAGTTTTCCCACCGCGTCAGAGTCGTTTGCACCGGTCGTTACGAAAGCCACCGGTCCGGTGTAGAGCATAAACCAGCCGGTACGGTCGCGTCGGAAAAAGGCTAGGCAAGCCTTTCACTTACCACGAATCGACGCGCATCGGACCCGCTAATGGCATAGCACCGGAACGCGGAAGCTACCGTACAGTACGCAAAGTAAACGTTTTGCTCCAAACCAGTGCTTTAGTTATGCACTGTGAGTGTGTGTGCTTTTTTTTCACCACATGAAAAGCAAACGGGTTTGCTGCGGCAAAAAGTAAAAGTTTGGATAGGCAGCATGTGTACTCAGCTTAACTTACCATCCATCCCTTCAGTGCACGTTGGGTGTATGATATCTTACTGAGAGGCTTATCTGTTTAGCTTCCATGCGAGTATTAGTTCAGTGTGAGTGTGTGTTGCACAGCGATGCACAACGTTTCAAGAGATTGGTAGGCTCATATTGCGCTGAAATGATCGCTGGCCGTTTGTATGCAGGGATGCTGCTTGTCGTTCCTCACACCAAAAGTGAAAAAAGGATACTTTGCTCGCCTCAAAACCGTGTCGAGCGGTTGAAAAACATTCTCCCGGTCAGCGAGCAAATAGAAAGGTAGCGGAACTTGGGGCAAGTGTGCCACCTTAAGCATTTCAAGTTATAACTCACTAAAACGTGTTTTTAAAAAGCCGATTTAAATCTCATAACCATTTTACATCTATTTCCTCACTTATAAATGAATTTCGCTTGAAAAAAGTGCAAACAACATAGTTTTTGAAGCGTTTTAAAAAGGGTCCAAAAAGACGTTGTTTTTTGGGCTATGGGGCAAGAGTGCCACTCGTATGGGGCAAGACGGCCACCTGGTTAAAATAACCGTATTTCTTAGATAATTGGAAATTATTACGTTTGTACCACTGGTGTATGTATTCCTACATGTATTTAGTCACCAATGAACCCTTTTTGACCACCAATTGTACCACAATATGGTTTTTTTTACTGTTCTGTTTTTCTGGCGTGGAATCCGCTCACAATAGCGCACCATTCCGCAGCACGCTACAACAATGTTTACATTTTGACAGCTCGCGCCTATGAAAGATGGTGGCACACTTGCCCCAAACAGAGATGGCACACTTGCCCCAAAAGTTGTAACTTTTTTGAAATTGAATTTTTCAATGACTAAAAGAAAGTTTTTTTCAACTAACCCCACAAAAAATTTCACGTTTTCTCAGCTAAACGGTGGTGTAAAAATTTTCTCGGTTGATTTTTTGCATGATTTTTGAGAGCTTATTTGGTTGGATTGAAAAATTATAATATTCTGCTCAATTTTTTAAACTCAATATAAATCAGTTCAAAACAATGGGAAATATCGATTGGTCTATATGAAATTCGGCTCAGTATACCTAGTCATTGGAAAGGAACCAACTGTATACACAATTGATCATCAAACTAAAGTTTTTAAGGAAAAATGCTTGGTGGTACTCTTGCCCCGTATGGCACACTTGCCCCAAATTCCGCTAAATGCTTACAACGCTCGTAGAAATGTGGTTCATGCAGTCGTTGTTGCTGTTGTGGCGGTTGATGCTGTTGATGCGCTTAATTTTTGCAATGGAGCTTGTTTTGTTCGCAGCAGACCTCGTCGCGATACTAGCAAAGTGTGACTAAAAACCCTTCCTGTAAGCTGCTGGGAATGGGAAATAAGCGTGCAGTGGTTGAAACATGTTACCATATCATATTGCCAAAGTGTATTACCGAAACTGATACGAGCGGTTACGGTACGTTGATTATGAACGGTTCAGCTTCTGCGGTGGTCTGCGTTTTACCGGCGTTTTGTCGGGATCGGGATGCATTGAAACCAAACTTATCTCTTTGTGTTCTAAAAAACAAAAAACAGATAAACACAAAAAATGATTTTTTCTACATTATACGGTTTCTAAAAATCAGAGCTCAATTTGGGCTTTCTCAATGGTACCTTAAACGATCAAAATTATAATAATTTCATTATACGGAACACAAAGTTGATCGTTTTGTTGAGCAATTGGTTCTACGTGAAGCGATTTTTCTTTGTAGTTGACTTTTCCAGCTCACTTTTTGAGGGATGGTTTGTTAAATTGTCCATTCAGTTTAATTTTATCCTGTAAAGCCCAGGTTATAGTTGAAGCGAACGTCAAATCAGCGGGGGAAATGGTGATGGTTTATTTTTTACATTAACATCTTGCAGATTCGATTGCTCTGACGGCGAATAATTAAAGCTCAAATCAAAACAAACAATGCAGGAATTCATACAAGTCCCGTTGGGACCATGTCACACATTTCGTAGGGCTGACTGATAGCTGTTCGCGCCCAAACGGTTCGCTCCGACAGTGAACCAGTTGCAGCGCGTGTGAAACACGCAGCAGAAGAAAGAGAGAGAAGTTCTAGAATTCTTAACGTTAACGTTTTTGCATTATTCTCGTGCGTGATCGAGTTAATTCTCTCACACCCACACATATGAATTTCTTACGATTCTCTCCCATGCGCGAACGGTTAAAAGCGCGAGCCAGCGCTGAGAGAGTTGTTGTTGGTTTAGAACTTTCGAAGCAGACAGACGTGCAAATGGAAAATAAACACAACCAGTCCTGTTTTGGTACTCCGAGTGTATCAATTCCTCGTGTTAGGCAGAAAGAAAATCGGTCTTCCTCCAGGCTGAAGCTAGTGGGCTTCAGCTCTTTTTTCACCGGTTGTTCTCCGCGAGGTGGAGGCCTTACAAACCTCCACTGTTTTCTTCTTTTCCCACGTTGGGTCAGCGCAGTCCCCAACAATAGCTATGCCCATTTGTGGTAGATGCAGGCCTAGACCGACAGCGGTTGTTACGCTAAATAAGAAAACAGCATATTTCCTATTTTTGTCGAGAAAATTATCAAATAATCATGCGTGAAGCTCTCAATTGAAAGTGATTTAGAAATTATCGTCAACAACCGCTGTATCTGTTCCGTAATTCTACGAACATAAATATACTTTAATTGACCGCTAACTGCATGTGTTTTACTGGAGTTTTTTTTTACTGGAAATTCGCTAACTGGAGTGATTCTCAAATAAAAAACTCATAAATGTCAAAACATTAAAAATTCGGAATCTTAAAAAGAGAAAATCATAGCAAATGTGCATTGGTCTTACAATTTTAACCTCTCAGTTAGCGGTCACCTACCATACGAATACAACAAACAAATACAAGTAAACAAATATTTTCGATAATATTATTCGATACACCCAAACATAACGTGATTGCAATGATATTCAATGAGGTTAATCAACTACACAATGGTCTAATCAGAAAATGAAAACTTCTAAAATTATTAGTTTTAACATACTGATAGAACATCAATGGGATAACGCTCAACTTATTCTTATGTTCCCAATTCACTTGTCCAATGAGCCAAAATGCATGACTTGTTTAACGCAGAGTGAAGAACCCAAATACTGATATTATAACTTATATTCTTTTTTATTTAATTTATGCACCCTATGAATTTAATATAAAAAATTAAGGATAAAAAACAACGATTAATTTTTAAAAACTACAATAAAATTGTATCACGCTTGGTAGTCCGCACTTAATCAAGTGCGGAATATCGAATGACATTTGGATTCTCCGTGCCCTATCGGCTTTCAACAACTTCAACCATTTGTTTGACTTCATTGTCCCAGTGTCCCGACTCCATTTACGTCTTCGTGATTTTTCTTCTCTCCACTATGTATAATTTATACCCGTGAAGCTTATTTCCTCTCGTCAACTAGCATTAGGCATAAATTTTGTTAAGCCACTTTGGCGGAAATTTTTAATTCATTAAATAATAAATTATAAATAAAGAAATAAATAAATCAATCAACCAATTAGTATTTTCAACCAATGAGCAATATTCTGATTAATGTTTAATGAAATATAGTGAAAAACAAAATTGTGTGCGAGGCCGCCAAGCGCATCACCTCAGAACTCCAACGCTGCTGGGACGAATAACGCGCCATTCTCGCCGCACAGGCCATGCTGGAGGAACCCGCCAATCGGCTCGACCCCGAAACAGTCCGGCGTACCCGGAATGACCCACGAAATGTAGCGAGAAGGACGCAGACGGTGCGTCAAAGGGAGGAGCAGCGTGGCGAACGGCCATCTGCGCCTTCATTGTCACCACGAACGTCGGAGCGCCGGGCGAATATCCGCGCTCGGATGGCAATACTTCGGCAGCGACATCGCTAGCATCAACAGTATGAGCGACGAGGAGTTGAAGGAGGTGATATAGACAGAGGGGAGTCTGTCTATCCTGAGCAGGCCAGCTCTTTCTACAACCGGCAAGGCGGTTTGACCTCGGCAGAGGAGGCGGCGGCGGTGGAGGCGGACGTGGCCTCCCGCTAGTCAACCAAAAAATCACACGGAAGCACGCGAAGGAATGGCAAAATTGGTGCAAAATTGCCCCACACAAGGGCAGAGAGTGCAAATTACCAGCGAGACCACGGAGGATTAAGGATGCGCTCCTAAGAGCTATAACATCCCCTCCCCCTAGACCCCTCGCGGAGCACAGGGGAAGAGGCAGGAAGAGGGTTGGGGAATATGTAAATATTGTAACTTTACTGAAATAAACTAACCCGATTGTTAAAAAAAAGTCTTTGAAGGATATGAAAATTACTTATACATTTCTTTCTTAGATGTGTACGTTAAGGCCCATGCAGTGTTTAACACTAGAACCGCCGATGGGACTTTTTTGTCCCATCGCACTCGAAAAAGGGGTGTTATTCCGCTTGCCGTTGAAATTTTCTGACTTTTATTTATTTTGAACGATCTTTTGAATGCGCTAATAAAAATAATTGTAATCCATATGGTTCTTTAAAAAAATCATTTTTATCCTAGAACCGCCATATGGGACATTTTTGTCCCATAAGCAAATTTAATTGTGATGGCTGGCATCCCTGCTGTCAACGAGTGAGGGGTTTACTTCTGCAAGTCTGGCAGCACTGGCGTGTACGCATTTTGTGACAAGGCATGTCAATACGAATAGAACAATAAAAGTGCGCGAAATTATTTAACTACATACGTGCTTTTACTCTTGCTTACTACGTGCTTATGTTTTCGCTTTATTCAATCGTCTAGTCCATAAAAGCATTCTACCGTACTATCTAGCGCAATTTTATTAGTAGCACTGGTTCGTCGTCTTATAAAGATTTATTATACCTAATTATGGAGTTTATTAATTATTTTACCACATGAAACCTTTAGGAAATAATAAACATGTCTAAATATGTGCACATAACGAATGGGACAAAATTGTCCCATATGGCGGTTTTACGGCCTGAGCACAATTTTTCGATCGAAAAAAATCGATAGATCCGGCTGTCATTTTGGTGTCATTTGACACTCATTTCGCCGCCAAGGTGTTCATTTTACTGGTCTTTTTGAAAACTGGTATACCATGACACTCACGAGCAAAATGAACTATGCTACAAAAATTCGATCGTTCCGCTTTGTATGGGGTAAAATCCGCGACGCATTGAGCTGCGGAAATTATCGAGTATCAGAAAAATTCCTTAAATCAAGGTTGATGTTTTTGAAAAACGTTATGTAAAAGCAAGTTGGTAAATGTGTTGGTTCTTGTTCAATATTTTGGGTGATAAAATATTATCTATTAATTATTTTAAAAATTGTTTACCTGGGGGGCCAACTTCATGTAGGGGTATAAAAGAAATACCCCAGCCGCAAAATCGGGTTTTCGCCGCGATTTTCGACCAAGCGAAAATAAAAATTATACCATTTGTATGGGGCGAACACACACAAACGAATTATGGTTGTTGATTATGGGTGGGAAGATTATGGTTATGACTTCTGTTTCACTCTCACTCACAGGCGATGATGTCCCGTCGCTTTCTCACCAAGTTATTGGCGCAAATCTGTGGTTGTTGCTGCTCTTTCTCGCACGTGAGGGAGTTTTCTTTGTCCTTGTTTTTCCCGTGTGTGACATTGGCTGCGAATCCTCTTGATGCGTTAAAAGGAAGTTAAGTTAATTAAAGGGTAAATTGTTAGATGCAATGGCTCTGGCACACCAAATGATGTACCAATTCGTGCACGTTTATGTGCCACACTGCACCTAAAGCGTTTTGTGACTAACACAACCACAAACACAGAATTATGATGTTTGTAGATTTGGGCCATGTTTTGGTAAACTTTTTATGCGGTCGAGCAACAATTAAATGCCGCATATTGTATACCCTTTACGGCAAACGGCAATCTGCTGCAATCTTTTCATCGTCACTCTGGTGCTCTCTTCGACCAGCGCCCCGACTCATTGAACGCATGCTGTGATGAGACCGGTTCATACGAGACCGGACGAGATCGATTCTAATCCGGACCATTTTCTGGATAGCACGAACCGACTATCCGATAGCGTGATTTGAGTAAGGTTAAGAAGTCGTTTCAGTGCTGTCTACAGCATTGTTCGTTACGTCAAAGAAGAAGAAGAAAATGTGTACGGGAGGCTATGAGCTTGCAATGCTGAACGCGGCCTCGGTACGTGGGGGATGGCGAAATAACCTGTACAACAAAGAGAGCAGGGATATGGCAGAGAGCTGTGGGATCTTATCGGCCACGGGCTGCAATCGACCAAGTGGTTCCGATGAAGCGCTAGTATGTGGTCAGCGAGTGCGCTAGGTAGTTCGGCAGGCGCCAGTCCGACCCGTGGGTGCAACGAGTTCGAGCCGACACAAATGAACTGGATCGTTTACGGATGGTTCCGACAGAGAAGGATTACGCTGGATCTTTTCCTCGGGGCCCCACGCGGGCGCTTAGTTTGGTTTGGCCTCTGGTTAATCCGCCCCTGCCCGCACCTCACTATTGTTTGCCTTAAGGCTTACGGCAAATACAGTTTAAATTTGTTATTCTAAACTATACTAGCATTATTGAACAGCAATACGAAAGAAAAGGAATGGGAAGGAAAGAAGGAGAAAGGGAGTAAATAAATGGGGAACTAACCAGAGCGGAAGGGAGCGGAGGAGCAGGAAGGGTGATAGTCGAAGAGGTGAGATGAGAAGATGAAAGCGGGGATTGCGTGTAGTAGCGTTTACTGTTCCGAAGCGACGATGGGTTCTAAACAAAGGGGGACGAGAGCGAAGCGAACTGGACGGAGCATACAAGAACGGGGAGGACATACAGGAAGGGAACAACATGCATTTTTTAAGTCGATTTTCTTCCTTCTGTATTGTCCACATTGTCCACATCTATCTTATGAGCTGTGGATCGTACAAAGCTTCTTCATTTTTTTCTTATTTGACACAGTAACCATTGCTTTTCTGCCTGCCTCAGCCACTTCTTTCTTCTTCTTGGCGCAACGACCTACGCGGTCATGCCGGATAGTTAAGCGTTTGCTACGATAGACGGTCCATACGAGACTTGAACTCATGGCGAGCATGTTGCTAAGTCGTGCGAGTTGACGTGACCTGTTACTAATTGTTTTACCCCTAGCGAGATACGCACTCCTGGGCCATTAGGATCAAACGGGGCTTGAACGCAGGACGGTCATGTTGTTGTGTTGTGTTCGGGTAGTACGACAACGAGGGGCAGCCAAATCCAGCCAAGCCATCCATAAAATGCGGGGGCGCGTGGAGCAGCTTTGCGAGTGAAAGGACCGGCTGCATCACCGGCAATTGAGGCTCCCGGGAGCCAGTCGCCACAGCCAATCCTCGAGCGCAGCCGCAGTGCTATCGACTATGCATGCAGCATAAACGCCACTTACGCATCCTGCGTCAGGCGAGAGTTGGAGCAAGCAGGGCAAAGCGAGCGAGGCCAAGCCGGGGCGGTTCGCTCCTCGCTTACAGCATCGAGCGAGAGGTGTTACTGTTTCTCTTCCGAACAGTAGACCCCGGTAATTAGGATTAAAAGGGTACACCATGGTGGGTAAATCCTAACCTTCAATCCGTGGGAGGAAGAGAGGAAGGGAGGAGGGGTGGGAGAAGATTAGAGGGTTTGTACATTATTAAAGAAAAAATAATGGAAAGACAATATGTGTTCAATGCTATCTCTCATTTTAATATTTGACCTTCCTTTGGCTTTAACTAAGCATTGGTTGGCTTAACTTGAGCGGACTAGTGCATTGAATGATCTTTTGTTTGAATTATTTTATTTTTTTTTTTGCACAAGTGCAACTAACTACACTAACAAATAACATAAAACCAGTACGAAGCATGCATTCATTCGGTCCGGAAAATAGCTCGAACGGTAAATCGATTCCATCCACACGACAACTTGCGCGTTGATCAAATCCAGATTCGAACGACGGCGCTCTAGCCAACGCGCAATGCATCAGCAGCCAAAAAAAAACGGGAAGGAACAAAACAATAACCACAAGTCAAGCGCGCTCACACAAGGTCAAGCATTCGCCAATAACTGCTGGGAAAACGAAGGAGGTGGGGAAGGACGTCACTGAAAACGCGTATGATCTGGTAGAACGGATAAAGAAGACAGCAGATAAGCGATATCACTCCCACCACCATCATATGAACAGCTGGTGTGATCGCAACTACCGACCAGGAAGGAGTAAGGGGGAGGACAAGATTCATTTTTTTCTAGCCATCCATAATTTTTTTTTGTGGCTGCTATTCGATACAACAACCCTGGGAAATCCGCCACAATTTTTGCCATAAAACCCGTCTAAAAAAGTTCGCTTGGTCGAGTAACCTCTTAAACCGGACGTCGTGTGGACGTCGGGTGGACGTCCACACGACGTCCACACGACGTCGGAAATCTTCAATTTTGCGGCTAGGGTAGTTATACTGTCAGTTTTACGTGAGCGCCTATCGAATTTTTTCGATCGAAAAATTTATGTGCTGAGGCCGTTAGTAAGGTTGAAAAGTCCGGCGGTTCTAGTGTTAACAGGCGGCCTCAGCACAATTTTTCGATCGAAAAAAATCGATAGATCCGGCTGTCATTTTGGTGTCATTTGACACTCATTTCGCCGCCAAGGTGTTCATTTTACTGGTCTTTTTGAAAACTGGTTTACCATGACACTCACAAGGAAAAATCCGCGACGCTTTGAGCTGCGGAAATGATTGAATATCAAAAAAATGCCAAAAATCAAGGTTGATGTTTTTGAAAAACGTTATGTAAAAGCAAATTGGTAAATGTTTTGGTTATTTTTCAATATTTTGAGTGATAAAAATATTTATAAATTATTTTTTAAAATTGTTTACCTGGGGGGCAACTTCATGTAGGGGTATAAAAGAAATAGTTATACTGTCAGTTTTACGTGAGCGCTTATCGAAGTTTTTCGATTGAAAAATTGTGCTGAGGCCGAGTATCTTTTTCATTATGGGTATCACTTAACGAAACCGTTCATTTAGAGCGAAGACTATGTTACGTTTTCAGACAAAGGAGGTAAAGTATTTTTTGTTGTTGATTCTTAAAATACGACTCCAAAACAAAACGCAAAAGGGTACATGTATCTAAAGCAGCGCTTAAAAAAACAATACGATAGGCGAAATGTTGTATATGTTGTGTATGAAAAAAACAGGAAACAACATCCTGTAATAAATTGTTTCAATTTCGTATCCCCCATCGTAACAACTGGGTGCCGTTATGCCTGCACAGTTATTCCAGCGAGCTTGCTTGGCTAGAAACTGAAAGAACTAGGAGTGAAAGAACCAGAGGGATGGATCCTCTTCATAACCAGTCCTAGTTTGTTTGGTGAAATTGTAAAAAGAAGGCAAGTGTTATATTATTTATATTCAGTAATTCGTGAGTTATAATATAACATGACACAGAAGAAGTGTTGAGTATATAATACTCCGCAACATCAAACCAAGCGAGTTGGAGTTTTTTGTGATGTAGCGCTCGATTGTAATTGTTAACATTATTTTCATTTTTTCCTGGCTCTAACTTCACGAATCTTCGAGTCAGATAAGTTGCCAGTGAAAAATACTCACACAAATCCGAAAAAGGCATGGAAACAAGCTTACAAATAAGGTAGATTGTTCATATAGCAGCAGTTCAGATGTTAGTTGGGCCATATATACTTGGCATTATATGCATTAGGATGATGAAATGTCTACAAAATAATTGGAAAAATCATTCACATTTTATCGACCATAAGCTACCTTTCAGCTGGTAGATAGTCAAAAAGGCTTTAAAATCAATTTATACATCATATTTGAGTTTGTTACATATTTTTGCTTTCTATTTTTCCTTAAATTAAATTGGGTTATCAAATATATTGGTGTTAAACCCATCTCAAAACCAAACAAAATAGCAAAAGTAATACCTGCGAGTGACTATTTTACAAAATGACAAACGTATAAAATGAGTGATTGGATTTTCGTTCAAGTTGTTTTATTTTTATATTTTTTTTTTTTGCGTGTAATAAAGCGTAAAACCTCACCCCTATACTTATACCACGCTTCATCCAAAGCATGTTGCATTTCAGTTATTTGTGCAGCTTGGCCGTGTTTATTTTTGTAAATAAGTTCAAAAGTTTGATCGTTTTTCTGTCGTCATTTTTTAAATGT
Source organism: Anopheles gambiae (assembly GCF_943734735.2). Taxonomy (NCBI): domain Eukaryota; kingdom Metazoa; phylum Arthropoda; class Insecta; order Diptera; family Culicidae; genus Anopheles; species Anopheles gambiae. The sequence goes on along the minus strand of NC_064602.1, from coordinate 41,077,263 downwards.
TTTTTTTTTGCTGGCGAAGGAAAATCAGAGCAGTAAATAAAACGAATAACTTTACAACAGCAACCTGAGCTATTTCTGCCAGAATATTGAGTTGCATAAAAACGCTGAAATCAATCTTGTACGCAATGAGAGGGTAAAATGTAATGGGAATTTATTGCTTGGTTAAAAAAACGCTGTGCTGAATCGTTTCCTTCCAACTGAAGCTGTTATCGATATACAGGAAGGATGCGATTCCTCTTTGATGTGTAGTGTAAACTGTTTGATGTCAGGGATGTTGTTGTGGCAAATATCCATCAGAAGGTCTGGATAAAAACGCTTTTACAAAAAAATTGAGAGCTCAATGGTAAACTCAAATAACTCTCCTAAAAGATAGAAAGACAACATTGAGTTTTATGATTGAAACAAAGGATAAAAAAAAACAAAATATCAATCCTTTCGGACTCTCAGCTAAGTCAATCTGTGATTAATTACAACACGAAATTAATGCCACCAATTCCTTCCAAGAAATAAGGACTGCCATTAATTCAGTGAGAAATCCTTTTCTTTAACAAAGCTTGATTCGACTGGTTGTGCTTGTGGTTAAATAAAAAATTGAATTTCGTTTCTCGTGTTTTTCTTCACATTTGGAAAATTGTTATTATTATTTTTTTGCTTTATGCAATACTTAAGCCTTCCATCCAATCTTGCACATGTATCATAACTTACTGCGTTTATACCATGATTCATAAACTGCTACAAATCAACTGTCTCGCAGCACCAGCAGCAGCAGCAGCTTTTCCTTCATAGTTAATGATTCCGCTACTGATTGTTTCAATTATCCTTGTGCCACTTTTGACACTTCAGGCGGGTGTTTTTTACATCGTTAGTGTACGATTTCGTTGCTGGAAAGGCTGCTGAGCTGTAATTTCATTGCGTTCGACCGTGCTGTCTTGCCGCGAAAGGAAGTAAATGAAAGGGTGGGCTGATAAGTGGAACACACATGCGGTTATGAATATTTATGTTCTTCGGTAACTTTTGCCCTCGATTTTTGGCCAGTTTCCGTGAGAAGGAGGTTGTGGGTCTTTTTTGCTGGTACAGGATGTGGGTTCGTCGCATTTACTTCAATTTTATCGCCCCGTCTGTATCTTCTAGAGGGCATAAAGGAAAGAAAGGGGGAATGAAAGAGGAATCAAGAATCTTGGATTGAGTATACTTGAAAATGTGGTTGAGAGCATAACTGTTATGTATGATAAAATCCATAAAGAAGGAGACATGTTTTCTGGTGGGTAGAAGTGAAAGAATATCTCTTCCAACACACGGCAAAAAGGAAAGGATAGATAAAGAATGTGATCAATTTTTCTTATCGGATTTTATCCTATTTGCCTCTAAATTTTCCCTTCCCTTTGTGTGTGTGTGTGTATGCTCTTACTTCAATTCGATGTCTCCACGCGTTTTCATCTCCCCCCAGCCTGTAGGTCCGGAGCTATCCGATTGAGGTATGTTTCCTGGCGTTCCGCCATCGTTCAATATATTCATGACCGAATCCTTTCTGCTCATTAATTCAGCTCGTGTATCTCCCACTACCGCCGTATTTCTTTGCCATCGGATACTAGCGCGATGGTGGAAACTGAGCAACACTGACGGCGGATGGAACTACCGCCAATTCTTCCCTATGGGAGTCTTGTGGAGAAGGTTAGAGGGTTTTGTGAAGCATAAAACCTCGGAACTACACATATGGGACCTACCTGCTGAAACATCTTAAAAGAGAAAGAAATAAAAAAAGCGAAAACAGAGAAATAAGGTCAATCGCGTGCTCTGAAGCATTCGTAGATTTAGGTGGGTTTTTTTCAGTGCGTTGTGCTATCTATGTTGGAACGAATCAAAAATGAACACATTATCCTGGTGGGGAAGGTTTCGATTTTGGGTTTACTGTTTACGTTGCCCAACAGCAGGGCTTGCCGGTAAAGGTAGTATCACCCACACTCTACCCACCGCCAGATGAACAGAATTTACTGCCGCTATCTGTGCGTCCTCTGCTATCTTCTTGGGTAAATCGAAATTTACCTCGAAAAAGGTATATTTCCGGTAGAGAAACAAGCTGTGAAGCTCTCATTTGGCAAGAGAAAGCCATCGAATTCTTTTCGGCATATTTTTGCACACCGTTGTATAAGTAGTACATTACTCTTGCTTTTGTGTCATTTATTTATGTGCCCAGACGAACGGTTTCGATTGCGCCAGTCGTTGAGCTCGATGCTGTTTCCGGGCTGGTGTTATTTTCGGTGTAAATCCTCGCAGTGAAGGTCACAAACCAATACCAAGACCGCTACGTACCAGTATGGCGATTGTGTTGAAAAATAACGTCTGCATCCTTTACAGTGAATCAGTGTTCAGCTCAATTAATTTATCACACAAAAAAGCGCGTTGTAGGAACTGGAAGACGTTGCGAGAACCGACATCGTCTCGGAGCTTTGAACGAGTGCGTACTATCGATCTCATACCCAGTAGAACCAAGTGAAAGGGTCACATCAATCTTGAAATTTGCTTTCGTTTCTTCCCAGGCACACCCTGGCGGATCATATAATCATATGTGAAAACGGGGAAAAGCCATAAAACGACTTCTTTCGCGATCATACTTCGGCCACGAGTTGGTATAGGTTACTTTGCGTTAGTGTGTGATGGAGTTGCACGGGAAGTATAAGGCAGCAACAAAGCAAACTTCATTATCGCTCGTGCAGCTCCTATAACACAACCCTCGTCGTGCTATTCACCGAGCAACATCCTTCTTGCGCAGACTTTTGCAACCTTGATTCCTTACAATTATCGGTACATTCAGTGCGATGCGGCTTACCGCAAGCCCAGTGAAAGCATCCTTTTATGGGGTGATATTTTCCTCGATGAGAGTTTCCCTACACATTCCTCGTGGTACGAGCATACGACGAATGCAGATTGTGAGATTTGGCTTCATTATTTTTTTCACCCAAAGCAACATAAAACAGCAGGACGAAGTAAAGCACAAGTAATTAACGAACAAAGGGAACCGTTAACAAAGCGATGTCGGGGCTTTATGCTCTCCCTATGTAGACGCATACATATAAACGTACATACACATACACTTATACTATACATCTATCGGATGCTTTTCCATCGACTGTTTGGGAAAGATGAACCGATGGAAAGAGTCAGTTTGTTGTTCTCGGAAAAGTTTGCTCCGTGCCATCCAACCCTTCACCCATCCACTGTCTGTTTGCTCGCTGTTCTTCAACTACTAGCCACGTCAATGGGTTCATTAGCTTGAAATCCCACAGACGGACGCACGAACACACAAACCGTACGTTCGTACTCCTTGCGCAGCCGGGCGAACAAGGTTCCCGGGTTGCTCACACGAGTGAAAACGGTAATTGTCACGTTCATTAAATTATGTCACATCTGCGTGCGAACCGCTTCGATGTACCCAAGGCTTAGGTAATTTATATGGCCTGACAGGTTAAATCCAGCCTCCCGGGTCACCGGAGCTGGTTCCGGTTGATTGTAAGCTACATTTTTTCCGAACGCGACAACTGTTGGCGAGTTGTTTTTGAAGTGTATTGCCAGTTGGACTATTGTAATAGAGAAATGGTCCAGTGTAACGTGTGTGGTTGAAAATTTAACGATTGGTTGAGATAGGTTATTGAACTACTTTATTTTATATTTTACATCATCGCAAGCGTGGAAAATGAAAGGATTGATTAAATGATAGATAAAAACAACGTTATTAAAACATCAGTATTTTCAGTTCAATAAGTTAAGATCATGCATTTCACAATTGACCCACTAAAAAAATTTTTTTTTCTGTTGATTTCCGTTGTCCGAAGTTCAGAGTATTCCAAGATGAAAAAAAACTCTCTACAACCTCGAAGATACCGCCGTCACGTTATGTGTTTCCTCCCAGTAGAGCCCTATCAGGTAATAAGTTTCTTACAAGCAAATATTTCATCTTCGTTGCATTTAACATCGATCCAAAACATGCAGTGTAACGTTTCAGTCTGGTGCACGCCATCGAAAATGAATATGATGTATAAGAAAATAAAATTCTTCTGCAAAGAAAGGGTTTACACCATTAACCACTGAAGAGACCATTTTGCTATTTTTGTTCGATTTGCGAACCCTATTTTTCGAGGAAAAGAAATGATTGACAAAATATGCTTTACCGTACACAGACGTAACGGAACATTCTCAAGAAATGGAAAGACGTTTCTTTAGTAAATTGTATCCGTATCCTTATAGTTCCAACATTTGCTTTCTGCCAATCATAGATTTATTTATACTGAGGTATTGTTCTGTTGCATATTTTTTGCGAAAATCTACCCCAGGATAAACATGTTTTCCAAATAGTAGTCATATTAAACTGTACTACAACGTGAAATTTTTAATAATAATAATAATAATAAATAATAATAATAATAATAATAATATTAACAATAATAACAATAATTATAATAATAGTAATAATAATAATAATAATAATAATAATAATAATAATAATAATAATAATAATAATAATAATAATAATAATAATAATAATAATAATAATAATAATAATAATAATAATAATAATAATAATAATAATAATAATAATAATAATAATAATAATCATAACAATAATCATAATAATAATAATAATAATAATAATAATAATATAATTTAACAAATTGACATACCTTTACTTTACTGATTATTCCTATTGCATTTGATCTGTTTATATAAACATACTTACTTTAAATATCTTAAATCAGACAAAATAATTTTCCAAATTATTAACAAAAACAACCTCAATTGTAAACTGCTCGATATAAACCAAACGAATGAATTTCCCGATTTCATATCCGCGTCCAGTGCTAATTTAATGCTAGACAAAATTTTACATGAAATACATCGTCACGACCCCGTTTGTTCTATCAAAACTCAATCTTTCCGGGTAACCGTGTCCAAGCAGCACGGCTGGCAAGGATGTTTGCTGCCAACATCGTTGATTCACATTTGGTGACGACGAAAGCGAAAAACAATTTATTCCAACCGAACTTAAACCTAATTTCCATTATGTCTCGTCTACAGCACAAGCCAAGAGTGCTAACCTAATGCCAAGAAAATAAGAAAGAAAAAATCTCTAGCAAAAATAGACGGCTCACAGGGAGGTCGGAGAAAATTTCAGCCACAACCGCTTAAGTCACCATTTCGAGAGTTGAGCCAACTTTCTTCGCCAGCTGGTGAGCTGGTTGGGTGGTTCGATGCGTTGGATTGTAATCGATAAAAGAAAATGGTTTCACTGCCGAGATGTGTTTGATTTTTGTTGACATTTTTGGACATTCAATTTTGTGTCACCATCGTTCCAGCTGCTTCCCACTCTACGTGCGCTCTTAGCACGAGCACGAACGACGAGTTGCTGGAGCGGAATGGGCACACCAAAACATTGTAGAGAAAATAAACAAAGCCAACAAGAGTGAAATCGTGGCCTGCTTGAAGCAAAAGGCTCAAAAGCCCCATCAATACTTTAGCCAAAAGCCATTTCCCTGGAAGTGGGTAGAAAGCAATAGTATGGGAAAATTTGTTTGCTCATAATAGAAACAATTTCCATCGAGTGGAGTAAGATCGGTAGATGGACGGAAAAGGAAAGAGAAAACCCGTTTGCTCAAAACGCTCATTTCGTTTCAGATCGAATGTCATAGAGTGGGAGCACATTGCATCATTCGGAGCGTCTCAATATTTTCACCCTCTGCCCACAAACTAGTCTATTGTGTAATAAGAACCCCCCTCCCCCCCCCCCTCTTTCTGCTAGGGTGCTTATCAGCGAATCTAATTCTTAGAACTGAAGAAATCAGAGAGTGAGCCCGTCTGGAGTCACTTACTTTGGCAGCACTCAATCGTCCAAACTCCATTATCCACCAAGCTTGCAAAAAATTGACAGAAAATCTACAGTAAGCAGTGCGAATGGTAGGGCCAAATTAAGACGACATAGCGCATTCAAAGTTACAATAAATTTTAAATGAAGTGTAAATATTTCTTCCCTTACCGACCCCGCCAGTCATTTTTCGTAGAGCGTGTCCACTTTTCACCGAAACGCTGAGAATTGATTATCCATCATTGCTGCCATTTCCATCGTTCAAATCGTTTGCAAAGGGAAGTGAGTAAGCCATTAAGTGAGAAGCATTATCGAATGAAGTGGCAGTACCATTTTTCCACCGCATAAACGACAGCGTGTTGTAGCGGTTTTCCCATCGACTAGACAAAACACTACACGAAACAAATTCAGCGTCCGAAAAATTGGAACGATTGGCACCGGTTAAAGTTATGCTTGCGCGTGTGAAAAGTTTTTTGTTTTACGATTCTGCAAACTTTTAAGCTGCGAAAAATCGTAGCCCACGTAGCTGTTCGGTTCGGGGGTGCGGAATGGTGGCTTTGGCGGAATGGTAGCGTCTTTAAATTCTCTTCCGGCTCACCCAGATCCATTGTTTTGTTCAAGTCAGGAAGGGGGGAGGGATGCTGTTGGGGCTGCGGCGAACCGATGCTGCTGCTTCTACTGCTGAAACAACTGAATTATTCGATTTCCCAAAATGGTGGCGGTACGCCAAATGCGCCATTTCACTAAACCCGTAAGCACGGTGGACGGGTTTGTTTGTTTCTTTTTTTGGCTCGATGTGCTTCGTGCTTCGCTTCACTGTGAACTGATACAGCTGAGGATACACTCACACATTCACTACACTGCGCACAGTTTGGCAACAATGTTTAAGGTTGTACTGTGAATTGGACTTAAAGCGTTTCGTGCCGTTCCGATGCCCCAGCAGCAGGGAGTTTGTTGCATGCTTGTTATGCTTGCTGCGCGCTCCCGACTGGTGCTACATTTTGCACCACGCTTCTCAACACACCTCTCAAGTGTCTGCAATGGCGTGTCTGCAACCTCAAAAGACAACAAAAAGCTCACCGCTCTTTAAAGGAAGGAAGACACAATGTGTCCTGCGCTAATAAAGTATCTGCTTACATTTGATCCTTCTCAGGCGGTTCGTACCGAAAACGATAAACATGACGAAACAACTGCACACCATTGGAGCGCCAACAACAACTGACACAACTTTCGCATCCTTCATGAAACAGCGGATCCCTCCCTCTCCTCTTGTCACCTTGTACGCGGACACATTTCAAGATTCAATTACTGTAAATTAGTATCTCTTGGCTGTTTTTTGCTGCGTGGATTTGTATCTACGGGAAGTCCAAAGTTTCAGAAGAACGCACCAGGGAACAAAAAACAAACCCCGAAGCTGGAGGCCATTTGTCTTCAACTTTTGGCCTCGTCCTACTCCCGGGCTTTGCATGATTGCTTCGGAGCTTTTGCGCGTCGCAGATTTTCCGTGCCCGTAAATCTTGTCCAGCGGAAAGCGGACTTAAAGAATGCGCTCTGGTAGAAGAAGCTGAAATACAGCGGACTAGCTTAAATAGGCAGTAGGAAGAGATGGAAAATAACTAAGCCGGCAGCACATTTCGAGGTTCCACACCAGCGCACTTTGTCGGGATGGAATCGAACTAACTAAGCTCGGACAGGGCCGTTAATCGTCCCAGGCACACAAAAAGTGTTGGCAGGAGTTGATGGAGCCCTTGCCTCGTGTCCATGTTCGCAGTCAGTGATCAGCAAAGCCATTCGTCACGGTTAAGATCGGAATACCAATGAGATGGACGAGGTGCTCTATCAGGGATCTGTTACTATCGCGTTTGATTGCGGATAACGCTAAGTGATGATGGTAGTTCCTACAGTTACCGCTACCGTTTCGCTTTCCCACCACCTTGGGTGAAGGCTGATTTTCATTTTTTTTTTATATTGGATTGGAATTTCGTTTCCCTGGGAACATTTTACAAGGGGTTTGGGTTACCGTGGCGTTACCGCTTTTAATGTTACGCTATTTCGGTTGACGCTTTTCAGACGGGTTGGTTGTTTTATGGCGCTCAAACTGCTCGAACTTAAATCTGCCACCAATCGGAGCCCATTTTGTACCAGTAGGATTGCTGGTGGCTATTTCTGGAAGTTGGAACTTTCGGCCTGCCGTGCAAGCTCATGGATACGGTAGGACAGTTGCCGAATGTCGGTAGCTATAGCGTTCCCGGTGTCTGGCCGACTGTAACGGAGTTCCTGGTTTGTGGTCAACCAATGTCGGTATTTCCGGTCATAAAATGGAATTACATCGATAATCTAATAGCCCTGAAGTTACATAAAAAGTTGTTTTATTGTTTTTTTTTGCACTATTACGATCAACGGCGATCCGCTCGTACTTGTGGTGGCCCCATTCGTAGCGTAACAAGGCGGATTTGTTCTGTAGCAACGCCTTCCTCGAAGGAAAGCTGCGATGGTACACTTTCGCCCAGTGCCTTGCTATTTCAGTGCAAATTCAGTGGAGTTGTCTCCGGGAATGGGGGTTTTGGTGGATACTGTGATGGTGAGTGACCGTCGGTAGGGCACAAATTTTCCAATCGATTTTGGTTCGAGCAGAGCGATTTTTTTTTCTTGTTTGTTTGTTTTTTTCGTAGTACGTGGTTTTGTGGTTTTTTCGATCCGATGAGAAGCTTCCTGATGCAGCATCGGTAGCAACCAATGCAAACTGCCCACTGCTTCCCCTACAACATGGGGAATGCACTTGCTATAAACCCATAAACTCGTTAGAGTAGACAAAAGTGCTACAAGCCACCGTTATATGCGGTGGTCGGTATGGAGCGGTTCGGGATATTCGGGTCAGATCGTGCGAAATTTCTACCGAGGGTCAATCCTTTGTTAAATCCATGATGGTGAGATTTCACGAAGCGAGAACAAAAACCCTCGTGCCGAAATGATACTTAATGGTGTTGGCATGACAAAAACACGTTTTTTCCCTGCGCACCGACAAAAACCAAGCGAAGAGGAAATTAGATAAATGAAAAAGAGACAATGAAACAAATGAATAAATCTCCGACAACAAAAACCTAAAGCTTAGCAAATTTATCATACACTCTCCATTGGTTCCATGGTGTGATGTATTTTGTTAGCTTAACCTTTTTTTTCGGTACGTTTACTTTATCACTTTCGTTTTTGCGCCCGATAATGCAGGGTAGAGCAATACATGAAATTATTTTACTGTAGATATTTTATTGTAATTAACATTTAATAAATAATATATTATTATTATTATTATTATTATTATTATTATTATTATTATTATTATTATTATCATTGTTATTATTATTATCATTATTATCATTATTATTATTATTATTATTATTATTATTATTATTATTATTATTATTATGTTCAAACAGCATGATAAAAAAAAGATGTTGTCATTTCAAACTAAAGTGGCAATTAAAACAAGTTGTATAAATCAAGTTTTTATTTTTTATAATCTGAATCACACTTCTTCTAATGAAGTATATTCATTGACAAATGAATGATTAAGTGAAATAACTAACACTAACAATTTTTTTTTATAAATTTATTTAAGATTGATCATCTCTGTAACAATTCATTACAATGTGTTCGTGTAAAATTTCTAACAGGGTGGATTTTTAATTTTTGTTTCATGTTTCATAGTTGTATTTTTTTTCTTTTCGAAACCATTCACCACGATTGTTACCACGCCCACCAAGGATTATGTATAATTATCGCACACGGCAACGAAAACACACGTGATTAAAATACGCTCCGCTTCGCTGGCCGCTTGAGTTGACATGATTGTACATTAATTCTCCCCGTCCCCATTGGTGTTGTGTGTAAAGGGATTTGGTTTTGTGTAGATGTTGGCGGTTAGTTATTAAACGATTATTGTTTGTTTTTAACCGGGTTAAGCTATACACTGAGCCGTTCTGTTTGCTGCGCCCGACGTACTATAGTCCTCTCTTTTTACTTTAATATTCTTCTCTCATTTAATTCATTGTTAAATTTAAGGGCACCACAACTCACCCAGCGGTCTCGTAATCCTTTCTGATACACATACTCACGTGGAAAACACGTGCAGCGTTCGCTTCTGTGCGCCTCTGAGTCCTTGTTTCCTTTGATGTGGATGATTGTTTGCATAGGGCTTCGGGGCCAGTTGTTTGGGAATTAATTGAGCTACTAGCTAAACAACATAATAACTCCCATTTAACCGTACGCTTCCTCCGATGGGAGCCTTGTTAAAAATCGTACCCAAATTTACCTAGCCGTAAAATGAACTGATTACCGTCTCGCATCCACCACCACCACACTACCACTACCACCCCGATAGGCAAATTGTACCGGGGTGAAGTACTGCACGGCATTTGTTCGGATTGTTTTCGAATATTTATGGTTAGGTAATAACGCTTACAAATGAAGCAATTAAGCCATTACAGATCGAATAATTTATTTACCCAACTAATCCCAATGCAATTTTCCACCGGAGCGAACATCGACGCAAATCACTATTTTATTTGATGGCCAACAAATGCTGCAAAACTTCTCAATTACTGGTTTGTTTTGAGCAAGTGGACGATATGGCAGGGCTAGGAGAAGCAATAGTACAACCAAATTGGATATTTTGCAACCAGTTTCAGCAGCAACATGCCAAACGAAAACACTTACCACCGTTAACTACATGCGCGAGTTATGCTGCAAGGAAAAGCGTAGTCAGAGCGATGTCCCGGGAGTATATAAACCATAAAATAATTAGTTCTCCTCTGCAATTTAAAATTATGCAGCAACAAAAGACTACATACATGGCTACAACCATACTCATGCTACAACTTCTCGCCATAACACAACCAAACATCCTTAAATCGGATAGTAAAAAGCTTCTGCATTTCCTCGACAGCGGTCGGAGCCGCTTCTTCACTCTGCTGCACACTACTTGATTCTGTTTTCATGCCCGTATGTGTATGTTACGAGAATATCCGACTTTGAAATGGTTAAAATGGAAGGAATATCGTGCGCTACCGGAATGCTGTTGGGTTTCCCGGTAATAATTTCTCTCGAGTGCCGTATTGGGGTTTTGGAGAAGCACTTTTGCTTCGTTTATTCCTTTTCACGTTGCTACACATGGTAAACATTAGCAGAACCGGCGCACATTGAGCACACAGAAACACACACACACATACATCTTGAGGTTTAAAGCATAGCAACACTCAAGGTTGTATTTATAAAGATTTTCTATTTTGTATCACGCAACGTACTGTTGGGACATGAATTGCCCACTAAGGAGAAGGAGGAGGTAAGCGATGTGCACATTAGCATGTAACCGCCATTTGCTGCAGTAAATGTGTTTGTGTGTATGTGTGTGAAGTAGCATCCCTAAACACGGAAGATTGTAAACATCCCTTCGACATCAAATCCTTGCTGTAAAAAAAAAAAAAAAAAACTGCAACAGAAGTTGTTATGGTGTGCCTGTGTGATCTTATAAATGAAAGGGAATGCTGTATCTTTCATATGAAGCAAAATTTTATACAAATGTTTAATAATAACAGGGCGTTGTATCTGAGCCGCAATTTTCGTAGCAAACGCAAAATAAACATGAAAGATGCATCGCTACGTTTAATCAAATATTTGACAAAAATCACAATAGGAATTAGTTCAGCAGAACAGATGTTCGTACCATGACGAATGTAGTCATTGCAGACGGTTCGTTTGATGCGGTGATCTAAAAGTACAGATTGTTTCTCCATCATAACCGTTCCTCAGTGGCAAGAGTATAGATGGAATAGAATAACATCGAACATCATTTTCTGCACTTCTCTTGCTTCGATGAAGAGTTTGTAAAATAATGTTCTCATTCGTGCACGTTCGCATTCATAGTGCCCTTTTTCTTCGTTTTTATTACCATTAAAGTGAAAGCTCCAAATGGTAGAGCAGTAAGCACACTTACTTTTTATGTATGTTTGCACTGCTTTTTCCCTTGCTCTTTGGCTCACTCCATCCTCACAGCACTCTATGAAGCGAAATCGAATCAGATTGCAAGAGCATCATAAAGAGAGTAAACCCAGCGTATGGTACAAACATACGTACTGTTGTAGACAAGGGCGTGCACTACATAGAAAAAACGAATTCAAAATATACATACACCCAGATCAAGAAGTAAAAGAAAGCAGAAGCACTTGCATGATCAGCAGTAGTTGATGTAACGTGAAGCGACAAATTAAGCACAGAGGGTTGGAAGTTTGAGAGAGCTGACGGATAGCGGTAGAAGCGTTATATGCTTCCTCTAGCCTTTTTGGACGCCATTGAAAGCTTGGAAATGCTAGCGTCTAGTTTGTCGTCTTGCTTGCTGGTACGAACGGAACCGTGTCCAGTCACTGACACTCAGCAGATCGACTACTGCAAGTTCCAATCGAAATCGATAAAAAGCAATATCCTCCGAGGTAGCCAATTTCTGGTAGCGAAAGGATGAGAAAAAAAGTTACCATTACCGGGAGTAAGTTAAATAATTGTTTTTTGGTTTTTCACAAAGAAAGGGAGGTGTGTTTGTTCCACCTACTTGCAAACTAGCCTCTAAATAGGACCAACAAGCAGACGATGTGTTCAGATTGTTCAAGTTCGAGTTCAACAATTTAAAGTTGTTAAACTGTAAAGTGGTTCAACCTTGTCAGTACTCTCTGATACAACATTTGGCTTTTTAAGCAATACCGGGCTTCCAATAGTTACTTCTAAATAAAAAAAAAAAAAATGAAAAGATGCCTTTGCATACCACCGGTACGGTAAGACATTCTTTTTTTTGCAAGCTAAGCAGAGTGAAGTTGTTCAAGCACACCACTTCACCTTTGTCTTTAAAGATAATCTGTATTATCCACCTGTTAGTCACCAAACAGTCGTTAAACGCTTCAGGTGAACTCTTTCAAGCAGCTCTTGGCAACACCATTATAAATAGTCTTTTGCTGCTCAGGTGGCACATCGTTTTTAGTGATGTTGTTTCATCACTTCAAGGGTGTTAAATTCTTCTGTAAGAATCCTTTCTTTTGTATCTCCCTGAGCTCCAATCGTACATACAGGAATTAATTGGATTTGGCTGTAGTCAAAGTTAACATCATAACATTTTCGAGCTGTCTAAACATTAGTATTTTGACGACAGTCTGATGGTGTTGAAATTAGAGTAGTCAGGCATTGTCTTGTTGTCAGTATTTACGATATTTGATATTTACTCAAAATATATTACCTCTCAGGTTCAAGAAAACCATTGATATTCTGCTGCTGACTTGCAGTAACTGCGATAGTATTTAATTATCAAACCAAACCCAATAGTTTCTGTGTTCTTTTGTTCTCGGAATACTGGAGCACTAATTGATCGCCCCGTGGAAATGTTGTCTTTTCTCGTGGCGGCATCAACAAACAGCACGACAGATCATAGATCTATTTGCTTTTTGATACATGTTTTACCCATTTTTCAGATTGAACCGGAGAATCTAAATTCCGTAATTAAGTAAATTGTTTCGGAATTGTTTGTTAAGAGAGTACTCAACGATCGGTCGTAAATAGTGTGAATCCGATGAGAGCCTAAATTTCGAAACGATCGGTATCGGAATGATCCAAAAAGAGATATACTGAATAGTACAACAATAATTGAGGCTTGACAAAAATAAATTCTGATTTTTTGTCATGTAATAGATCAAATTAACCATAAATTTGTATTATATTTCGCATTATAGAAACGCAATTTGCAGCTAGCTTATCAATGAAATGAAGCCCTTCTAGGAACCATTTCATAATGGTTTGTCTAGCTCCTCCTTGTTGACTCATTAAATACATTTCGCATAATTAGTTAATAAGCATTACGTATGTTGATTTGAAGCCATCACTACATAGCCTCATAGCAACCGGAAAAAATTGTAAAACAAATCTAATCTTAAACATCATCAGAAAACCCCCAAAACAAACGATTAATTTGAACCGGAAAGATAACAAAAAGCAGCACACAATATTCCATTAATCAAAACCGGCTAATAAACCCATCCTTGAAGAATGTAGCCAATTGTTATTCGGCACACTGAGACAGGCCGATCGGTCTATTTCCTTTTTCCTCACGTCAGCCATGGGCCGACCCCTAATGTCAGACATTCAATGGGTTTCCTTTCAGTGTCGGTTCCGGCTAGCAATGAGTGAAGCGAGAGCGGTTCGTCTTTGGTTAGCCATCCGAGCGTTAAGTAAACTGGGACCCTTTTTTATTCACCCTTTTTCCTCCTTTTTGTATTTTTGTTTGTATTTCGAACGATTAGGGCTGCGCCCGTTAGTACTGTACTGCCACGTGACCCGTGAGAGTCTTTGCCTGAAAGATTTTCCCAACCATCAGGAGAATTGTATTTAAAAATGAGTTTTCTTAGTGAATGTCGCTCGGTAAAGCGAGCCAAGTTTTGTTCTTTTTTCTCCTTCTGGGACATCTCTTCCCCCCGTGTGCTTGCTCTGCTCAACTTGTTTGTAGTTTGTTTAGTCACTTTGTAGGTAGGTAGGTTTTTGTGTTGTTTCTGAAACATAAACAACAATCTTCTACGTGTCAGAGTCCAGTTGCTCCGAGAAAAGAGAGCCATTCTACGAAGGCAAAGATATATTCGTAAGAAGAAAAAGAAAAGCTCGAATGGTCACGAAATGGGACAATAATACCGAGCTGGGTCCGGTAAATAAAGACCCAGTCCGCAAAATGGACACTTGGTTGGGGCCAAAGAACAAGGTAAATCCTTGTTGCTGCGCTACCGTTACGGTTTACTCAAATTGATTTTGTTTCCGGACTGGGCGGTGAGCGTTTGCTGGGGGTTTGTTTCTTTTCCCTTCCATTCATTGAACTTTATTTTGTTCATCGTCTAAGGTCGGTGTGTCCGTCGTCGTTGCGCTGGGGTTGGTGGTAAGTAAGTGTGCTAAAAGTTCATTCATAGGTATGTTTCCGCTCGTGTGGAGGTTTGGTGCCATTAAAGTGATCATCAAAGAAGAAAACCGTCGGTAGTAGAGAAGCCCCTTTTTATTCTTTTTATGCACCGACACACAGCCATACACACTTATTAGACGTGAAGCGTGCAATTGTGTTCCACAAATTCCTTCGTTGGTAAAGCACGGCAGCAGTGGTAAGGCAAGGGACCATTCTACGAGGGAAAAAAGAAGCACAAAGAATCGTAATCGAATAAACCCGGACAATATTGGATCACTTCTAGGGGTAGGTCGGTGGGGTCGGTGTATATTCCGGGTTTACCCCCAGCACCGACAATAACCCGAGCCTGAACGCAGTGTACGTGCAGTGCTGTGATGATGCGGTTTAGCTTTATCGTGTCCCATGACCGCCCACACACCGTACGCCACCATTTCACGTCCCGTCGACCCCCCGTCGTCCCGCATATCCCCGGTCGAGAGTCGTGAAATAATTTCATCTGTTGAAGCGATAAAATTATATGATAATGGCACGTTTAGCTTAAGGGAAGGCCCGACACAACTAGTCAGGCAAGCGGGTGGATTTCCATCGCCCAAGTCCAGGTCGTTATGCACGTTTTGCCTTTTCGTCGTACCAGTCACGTATATGGAAAGGAGGGAACAACCTCCGATCGACAAACAGCACACGCCTAGCAAATCGACGTCCCGATTCAGTTCGACGCCTTCTTGCCGAATGAATCCACAAGCGGAAAATCTGTTTCCGCACAATTGAAGGTATTTTCCAAAACGGATTCCTGAACCACCATTCACTGCCACCATTGGTATCGGGTTGGCTCGATGGTGAGCATTGATTGTGAGAGGTTAAAAGTGGGGGAAGAAAAGGGGAAATGTAAGAACGCTTTGTCGGCGTGTTGATTCGGTGTCTCGGAACAGGGAAGACTCATACAAATGTTTAACCAACACACATATAACAATTCCAACGAAAGTCAACAAAAGAATTACTGTGAACTGTCTCTCTTCACACAAGAGGGAAAGAGAGAACAAAACATCTTTCCTGATTGCCTTTAGGTAATGTGTTTTTTTCGCGAGTCCTTAGCAGCGAGAATACATTCCTCAACCCACAAGTAGCATCGGCAGAGTGCCCTTTGGATCTCGAGGTTCTATATTTAAACCAAACCTAGCACCAACACAAACACACAAACACACACACACACACACACACACACACACACACACACACATCGAAACATGTTAGCGGCATAAATTCACCCCTTCCCAAAATGACATCATTCTGTGCGTGACAGCACAGCGCCCGAAACTCCCAGTGCTACGATCAAAAGAAAAGTGGTTGCCAGCTGAAACCGCCCCCAGTGGCTGACATTCACTCCCCCTTCGCCACGGGATGCTGCCATTCCAAGCCATTAGCGTGGGTTTTGAATGCCATTTTAATTCACACCACTGGTATAGGCCACCGACTTACGCGCCAATCTGAAGCCAAGCTGCCGTGGAGGAAGCAAAAAGCTTCCAAAGCCAGAAAAAATCACTTTTAATACAGGCGTCGTTATGAAACGTGGCGGCACAGACGGTGGTGGAAATTAATTTTTCTCCTTCTCCACCCGTTATCACCCCACCCCGTGGGATGAATTGGGTCGAGGTTGGCACCTGTTTTTTTTTGTTTGGTTAGCCTCTGCACACCAGTTATGGATAAATGAACACACTTGATTTTAGCCGTTTGCTTATGCAACCGAATTGAATTGCTTCATACTTTGGGTGGACATAGTGTTTGACCTTTTGAATGACTTTTAATCGTATGGAGATTTTTTGTTTACTTTCGTTCGAGCAATTGCCGTGTTTCTGGGATACCTTTACGGGGAATGAGTTTGTTTTTTTCTCAAGCAGGTGCTTATTATCAAAGTGCTTCAAAATGGAGTGTGATACAAAATGGTAATGCTTAGGGAGAACTGACAAAACCCTAAAGGGAGAATGGGAATGATCATTATGGTGATAGGGTGGGGCTTATGGCCAGGAAATGGCGATATATTAAAGACCCACCCCAATGATGATACCGATGGTGATGAGGATGATCCCTTTGTATTGATTTTTCTGTCAAAATTATTCTCCCGACTGCTCTGCGAGTGCTCCAAACGGTCTAAACCCTGCTCTGTGTAACCGAAAACAAGCCTTGTTTATGTCCCAAAAAAGAAAAAACTCCGGTCTTATCGCCCATGTCGAATCTTTCGGATATTCCTTGCAAACCCCGTTCGGACAGCCTTTCAGTGCATAATGGAACGTAGGTACAGAGAATGAGAAAAAAAAATCCCACCAGAGAAGAGACAAACATTAAGGGATCAAAAGGGATACAAACCAAACAAACCGAAGAGGATGGAATGGGATGTTAAGGCTATCAGGAACCGAAGGGGTATGAGCGACATAACTTTAGCTTTCACGTTGGGAGCATTCGTCGTGCGTTTTGGTCCAGCAAGTCTAGGCGCACGGACGGAAGGAATCGAGGCCGGGAAGCTTTTGAAATTTTAACAAACGGATTTTCTCCCCCTTCGACCCGTACATCGATGCTGTAATCCTTTTATTTAAAGAGCAAAAGGATATCAAAAAAACAGCAATGGTTCTCTGAATATTGGCTCAATGATTCCCATTCCTTACCCCGGTTCCTCATCATCAGTGCGCCCAGTAAAGGTGCAATCATGTGAACAAATCTGTTGATCATCGATCGATAAGGATGACAGCGTTTAATCGAGCTGAGAAGCGAATTTATGGCAATTTGTGGTCCACTTGAACATGAAAGATGATGATTGAGCTTTTTGATACCAGAGAGATAAGGAAAAAGCAATTCTTTGTTAATTATTCATGCGGTGATCAGACAATATGTTCCTCATTTTTACTACTCCCGACTAAGCTGATTAAAAAGGGATAATAAAGAGATTGTTGAACGTTTTGGTATTGTAAGGCTCGTAAAATAATAACAATTTTCATCTCAAATACGCGATAAATATCAGATTCCTGTCCCTAGAGAAGCCCGGAATCCGAGTTTCATCTCCCAGACGGCCTTGAAACACGGTACTCTTGAAAAACAATTCCCACTAAACGTCAAATGATCCCAGAACGTTAAATTATTCATCAGTCGCCATATTTTTTTTTACGTACCGGCTTACTCATCAACAGGCTGACAGCCTGTTTGAGAGGAGGAGAAGTAGAAGGTGTGTTCTTTCCATTACGAAAGGAACACACCACCATACCATCGGCAACATATTACACGCTAATCTTATTCAATTCAAAATCCATCTCAACCAGCATGCTCTTGCCGTGTCGGTGTCCAATAAATAATTCACTCCTTAATTAACGCTGTCACATGGGATTGAAATACAGCAAAGTTTCAACGGTGCGTTTCGCTATCATTGAGAGTGTGTGCCGGTTGTGTGCCGTTGTTGAGCCTATCCTTCTCTCTGGGGAGGGAAGCCGTAGACGCTGTTGACCTTTGCGGGACGATTTTGTATGCTGCCTTCCTTCGGCAACGGCGTGTTTGGACCATACTTTTCGCTGGGCCGCGCAGGAATCTGCAGAAGAATGCGCTGGAAAACCTAAAATTCGGATATAACCCGGTGAAAGTTGCTTTGGAGACATAAACACAGAATTCGGAGAGGAATCACAACATAGCCGACGGTGACAAGCACACTTTGTTCGTGTGCTCGAGTGATAAATATTTGATTGTTATTATTTATTGCTGCGGTAGTAATCTGGTTTCACTGATCCTTTTCGGATCGCTTCGGTACTTCCCCGCGAGCGGTTCATGAGAAACGTGGATAGGAGCAAAACAGCATGTTTGCACGGCGTTTGCACAACGTTTGCGGTGGGATAAGGCACGGTTACAGATTTCGAGCTCGGGCTAAATCGATGCCGTGTGGTTGTGGCGATGAATGCTGCGTGCTTTGTAATGCTCGTTGTATCCGCGGTATCAGTTAATCACGCGACAAGACGCGACTCCATTTTCCGACTCATAAATTATTTATTGCTCACTTCACACTGGGTGCTCTTGGTCGGCTGTAGGAAATGGCAGATGACGCTCACCTCCTTGGCTCCAGTGGTAGGAAAGGCAGTACTGACGCTAGCATCCACCAACATACTCGAATATGCATATTGATATTCTCTGTTTGCTCATTACTAAAAACGATGACCGTGCTGTGCCGCAATGATGAGCATCGTTTGAACGGAAAACTGCTTGCTGTTAAGGGTTGCAAAGCATGTTAAGGATCGAGGCATTGGATCTTAACGCTTTATTTTTTACATTTGATATTTGGTTTAGATGTCATCATAGTATGACGTTCACCTGAAATATCACGCTTTACTTAAATGTTCTCAATTAATACATCAGGCACTCACAGTGGTAAACCTTGTTTCATCAACTACGACGAAGAGATGAAGTTTTAAATGAAGTTTAATATACTTAAAGCCTGTTGTACACGAGATTAATTAATCAAAACGTACGAATCGCTTATGAGTGTATGCCGGTCCACGAAGTCACTCCTCTAATCAGTTAAACAATTCAGATCAAGTCAAGTGCTGGTTCGGTGCGCAAAGATTTGCAATATGCTGTACTGCCAGCACCGATTTTGCGCTGATTAATTACCTCGTTAGCATAATCGCTACAAGTGAACTCGAATGGCACAAATCAGTCCACCTAATCATATTAGCGAACTGGGTATGTTCGATTAGCAGAGCAAGGGTAGAATAATTTGAGAGGAGTAAAGGGTGTTTACCCTCCAGCTAAGCCAGTCGTACCTGTCAGCAAGATTGCATTTTTCGATAGTTGATGATGGGATGGTGGAAACCATTAGCGTCAATCAGTGCCACTCACGGGTGAGAAAATGTTGCTAAATTTAATCACCTATTGCGAGTGGACCTCTTTATCGCGTAGCTGACAATTATTTACCTATGATGTCCATTTTGACGCAGTAGGAAATTGATTACTGTTGTTGTAGAATGGGTTACTGTAAATATTTTGGTTTGGTAGCCAATAAATATGGTGATTTTTTCAACAAAATAAGTTGTTTCATAGCTTTATAGCAAAATGTGTCAAAAACTTGAGCATCATAACCAATTTAGATATAAACATCACACAAAATGTATATTTACATAACCTTGAAATTAAAATTTTATATTACCCAGTCCATCAACTTGAGCTATTCGGTCATTCACCATTTACGGCGTACCAAAACATGCTCGTCATGGGTTCAAGCTGCAAATAGACCGTTCAATAAGTCACTGAAATCCAAATGCTTTAGTGGTACAGGCAGGCCTTGACCGAAAACGATTGTTGTGCCAAAAGAAGAAGAAGAAGAAATTACTCTTTACTAGTTACTAAAACTGAATTTAAAAAATCATTCTGCCTTAATAATAGGACACATACTACCATAGATTATGATAAGCAATCAGTAATTTTAATGCTAACAATTTTATGCTTACCTGTTCAACGTACTAATAATGCATGCATTACACTCACTTGTAGCCGTGAGCGATATTTTTGCTTTGAAAGAAATCTTTTTAAAAATAACTGACTTTTCTTACATTATCGGAGAACTAGACATCTTGCCAAATAGCGTCGCGCCGATGACTTTCGATGATATTCGATGATAGGTCGATACAAAACACACTCAGTTTCACTGCAAACATTTTTACGTGTGGGTGCCCGAAAGTTTTGGCATTTCATCGAATGTTATCGCACCAAACAGGATGGCAGCTGGGTACATACATTTAGTCGTGAAAAGTTTTAGCCATGTTGATTCTTACTATTATTTCACGCTTCACGGCGTGAAGTTGTCTCGATATGTCTAGTGGCACGCTTGCAAGGAGTGCAATAAACAATAATTGCAAACTATGAAAGTGTAGCATATCTGCTATACAGAACATATTGTAATACACACTATCAGCTATAAACACATTGTAACACACTTTGGAAAGCCAAACCACACCATTGTAACACATTCATTAAAACACATTACAAAAGAAATGGTCAGCCGAGTTGGGTCGATCACTCACTGGCACTATGTAATGTAGGTATTTGAGCATAAATTCAACTATTTAAATCTTCAGATGTAAAAAACAAGCATTTCAATAACAAAAATGCGGTAGCCAATTTTAAGTTACACCCATAATGTTGAAAACGTACGTAACGAATACCAACCAACCAATAGAAACATATTTCAATAAATCGTATTAAGCAGGTACAGCAAATCATCTGAAATTGAATCTCCTTACTGCAGACAGTTTTGCAATCGTGCTACATATACAGTACAATTGTTTACACACAATTCCTCCCTACCGTCGACCACAGTTACAATTAGATAAGTCATTTACCGTGCAGAGGAAGCTCGTTCCAGTCGTCCACTTGCTATCGGTGGCACACTGAGGTGAAGATCACATTTGCAGGTGTTTGCACACTGCCGGCCATGTAAATTTCACGCTTGTCCTGTTCGCTTTCGGGCTTGGGGAAACCTAATACGACACCCGTGCACGCAGCCCACAACTCGCCGCTGCTGCTGCCCAACAGAAGCCCGGTTTTCAGTTTTCACCTTATCACACATCCATTAATGTGTGTTGGCGGTGTCGTACTAGCAGCGGGTAGGGGTATGGAATGGTTTGGGTGCATGGCGACGAACGTTAGTTGACAAAGCTGACAACAGTGACTCGCAACACAGCCACACTCGGCACCAACACCTCGGCAAACAAACGCGCGCGCTCCGGATGTGCGATGGTGTGTGCGATGCTACTCAGCAACCGAACCGAACGCTGCGCCGAAAGATGGAAGAGATATAGTGTGCCGGGTGAGCATCACAACCACCGCAATATGAGGGGAACAGGACGGACGAGCACGATAGCGACTAAATTGTGTCTCATTGCGGGCAATCAGCAAACGGAAACGGATACAACGGCAGGCATAAATTCCTGCCACCGCTCGCAATCATAATTCGATCCAAGGCACGGTATGAACCTCTCCGCTTCCCCATCGGCAACCTTTAATGGAGCCTTGGAGATGCATGATGCCAGGCACCGTGGGGATGGTTGTCACCGCCAACCGTAAAGGACACGATCCGCGACGGCGTAAGCGCACGCACGGCGCGTAATCAATCTGATAATTTATAAATTTGTTTACCCGGCACACCATTAACGAACGGTTCATAATTTATGCGCCGCAAGGGTCGTCCCGCCTCTAGCAAAGAAGATGGATGTTGGTCTCAGGTATGCGGTACGCTGCCGCATATTCAACTTCCTGCAAATGTTTGTAGTACCGTCGCCGCCGACGCACAAGATAACGTATGAGCACCGGGTGGAAGGGAAACTCTAGCGCGAGTATTGAAGTAAAAGTACAGCAAAGCCAGTTGTTCCGGGACTAGGACATTCGCCTTCATTCCGGATGGTGTTCGCTCATCGACTGGTGCGTTGCTTCAACTGCGGATGATGTCGCCATCGTATTAGGTGATGAAATCAGTGAGCAGATTTGCAATTAAAAAATAGTTGCTATACTTTCCAATTAATCTCAGCACAATGAGTCACTCCAGTTGAGAATGAAGTGCATAGCTTGCAGTGAATCGCGAAGCACTACGCTTGCCACGCTGATCAAAGCGCTTGGGATGAGTGCGTGTAACGAGCGTGTGGGGTTTCTCTTTGAACTGCCAATCCAAAACCATTTGCCCTTAATGACCCCGTACCCGGGCTTATTGGGCATCGACGGGTGTCGGTGGGGAGCATCAATATTGTACTCACACTTGGCGTATGTGTGTGGTCGCTAGAAGTACGATCGTATTGGTGTCAAATTATCTCACCCATCTTGGAAAAATAACAGGATTAAATGAGGGTCTACAATCATCCACGAATGCATGCATTCGGATACTCTTCAACTGTTATAGCAGCTAGTGTAACTTTCCAACACAAGGGTGGGGTACTATTTCACAGGGAGGGTAAGAGGTAGCGCTGAAAGCTCGCAAAGTTTGATCCGGGCACGTTTAAGAGCGGTAATGGCTTAATCTCCCTGCGATTATAAAGCATACTAGCAACGATACTACAACACGGCACCCAAATTGGTTTTTCGCACTGGATTCGTTGAATAGTGCGCCATTGAAGCAAGTACTTATTTCTGACACTGGAATGGAAGGTGCTAAACAGCTTTCCAGGAAATAAACAACACTCTTAGTTTGCTGTTGTGGGTTAAGTGTTAGGAACAATGCGCTTTATAGCCTAAAGGCTCGACTGCATTATCAAGGCACTTGAGTGAAGAGGTTTACTGTTTGAAATCTAATCTGTTTGAATTAAAATGGATAAAATATGGAAGAAGCCTTGAAAAGGATTAGTTCAGATACTAGCTTCATATATATTTAATGTAAACAGCAATATTTAAGGAAATATATTAAGTACAATGATTATTCTTTTTTAACAAATATAAAAGCTTCAAAAACTTTTTTAAATGCTAGATCACATTTCTGACAGGCTGTTGCGTTACGTGACAAATACATAACACGGTTGTGTCCAGTAATGTTCTCCAGTGTTCAAGTATTCGTCGCCCTCCATCCTCTCTTTCTTACATACATTTAAATTCAAGTGCGATTATCTAATTGTAGTCATAATGTAATGAAATTTTAAAAAGCTAATATATAAATTAATTCACCTTTAAATTTATATACATTTCATATACATTTTCAGAATGCTAAAAAACTCTTATCATTTAAATTTTCATATTGCTCTTATTGACATTAAAGTCTTACGTCAGTGAATAATTTTACAGGATGCAACAATATAGAAATTATTACGTTTTTAGCCATATAAACCGTCGAAAAGTACATCACCTTTAACGGTTCCTTTGAATTCACAACAAACTAACTACATTGTTAGCAATCGCATTGCTTCCAAAACAATACTCATCAATTTTGATTAGATTCCGGAGCTACTCGTAATACGCCAAAATGCTAGTAAATCAAACGTATACCAATAGCCAGTACGCTAAGCTTCCTTTTCCATTCAACGGAAATTCAATTCCTTGCAATATTGTTTATTCGATTCAATTCGATTCGAATCACCAATCAACAAAAACCACCCACCTCACTCTCACGGTTTCTTTGTCCTTCCCTCAACACCATCGCTGGGCGGTTTCAATCCCACCCTCACCGTACAATTCAGCAACAACGGCCCCGTGTTAAATAAAGTGGAATTTCCAATTACAGCTAAAAGCACTGCGTCTCTTGTGTATGTGCTTGTGTGTTTATGTCTGCACGGGAACCAATCAATTTTACAGCAAAAACCCACAGCTAAATGATGCTTAAATCGTAGTTCAATTTCGATGCACTTGTCCGGCGCCCCGTTGTAGTTGGTTTCCTGTTTCTCCGGTAGGTGCTCCAGGGTAAACAGTCCCACCCCGGAAGGCCGGATATTGTGCCGGCCATGCCCAGCATAATCAGTACGGTGGGTGAAGTTGCTTCTGGTAGGTGGGTGAAGGTGATAAAAAAGAATCTCTGACACCAAAGTCGTGTGACTTGAAAAGCAAACCCTCCCCGAGGGACTTATGGACAAGCGTGGATCGGTGTGGGACGCAACTAGCGGAAACGAGGTCTGAAATCCGAAACCGCGAAGCGTCGGGAAGCTGGGCAATGTAATTTTCTCACCGCCAAGAATAGTGCCAATAAAAAAGTTGCAGCTCGTAAAATGGAGCGCCCGAGGTTAGTTTGTAGCTGTCGGTAGTCAGTGGCTTTCGGTCCACTTTGGTGTGGCCGTTCGAGGGTCGTTTTGTCGGGGCGGAACAGTAGCGGTTGCACTTTTTAGTTGTCTAGTTACTCCGGATAGCTTCGGAAGAAAACGATGGAAGGAAAAACACAAACTGTGTATTCCGTGGTCTTCTGTTTAACAATGTCGCTGGTTTGGGCGAACGATTGTTGCCAAGGACAGGGTGAACTGTCACGAAACCAAGAGAAAGAAATACGGTGCAACCCAATACATCCGTTAGCTGAGCCGAATGTTTTTTTTTCAGATTGGCTTGCTGCTGAGCCATATAGTGCTATGAAAAAAGAAAGGAAATTTTCAGACAAAGCCATACAAAACGGCTTTTCTAAAAGCGCTGTAATGCAACAACGGGCGATTGGCGTTGATTTTCCACACCCTTGGTTACGGACCCTGAGGGAACCGTGGGAATATGCCTTTCACGTGTGTAACGACAGGTTGAATGGAGTAAAGCCAGAAGTATAGCTACGCCTGTCCAAGGGAAAAACTTTGCACTGAAACCAACTACCCAACAGGGAGGAAGACACAGACACAGCTAGGCGACGATGTTGTCTTCCCTTTGGCCTGGCCCATTGCTATCCCATTCCCTTTCGCAATCGTTTCTTGGACCATTTCCGGCAAGCGTAGAACCTCGCGAAACACGGAATAACACGTTCTAGCTTTCAGTTGATGATGATGGGTGGGCGAGCGTGCAGGCCTTACGCCTTTGTTAGTTGTAGGGAAAATCCGTCGTCCATGCCGTACCCGCCGGCAGCTCAACCTTGCGTTGTGCACAGAACGTTTCGCAGGTGCCGGATTCGAGTGTCGAAAGGTGCAAAGTAAAATTGAATTTACTAAATTGACCTGAATAACTGTATTTTGCAGTGTTTTCTGTTTACAGCAGTTGTACTCTTGCTATTCGCCAACTCCGTCCGCTCGCCCTCGGTAAAAGGATCGCGCTGTAATATTTGCTCTTTTGGGGCAACAGCGGCGAAAGCGACGAAAAAAAAGAGAGCTCAATCATGTTTTTCCAACTGCAACACAAACATCCTTATCTTGCTAATGAAGCACGAGAACGAGTAATTCACAGCACGGGGAACATGGCCACCGGATGAGCGGATGCGGACACGGGCACCAGAAAGCATTTCCGTAAGATGTTCGCTTCCTTGGTGAAGCAGTACGTCGTTAGTGATTGCTTTCATATCGCTTTGGCGGAATGCAGCAGTACCTACTCGTTCGTGAAGGGAAAGTTCACAAGACTGCATCCTTTGCTTTGAAGGGAATTTCATTAGACATTCAATGCGGAATCAATTAGTGCCGAGTCAGAAGATGAATTGTGCCAAGAATTGCCCCGGACGGGATGTTTGTTTGTTGGGATTTCGCATGATTCCGGTTAAACTCGGGGTCGTAGGAAAGAAAAATGGCTAGACCAAAAGTGCACGCCAATTTTAGAACCATAAAAAAAAACTAAACAATCACAAAATTCCAGGAATTCATTTCAAAGTATCTTCATCAGCTTTGCCACATTGCTGGGTAGTCCAACCTTAGAATTAAGGTTTTAATTTTAACACACTAGAGTATATAAAGGGGACAGCGGGGAAAAATGGGCATGTGGGGCAAAATGGGCAACTTCAATTTAAGCATTATTTGACTACAAAGATACTTTATAATGCTCAAAATGTATTCATTAGAGTGTTCTATTAACACCATGTAAGTTTCATAACCATTGCATAACAAATAACCAAGAAAAATGCAAAATAAGGTTTAGTAGCAAATTGATGTAATTTTTGCCACTTCGAAAATAAGCTGTCACATAGATGCGTTAAAGTTTTACATGATATATTTTTAAAGATATGATAATTCTATACAATTTGTCTGAAGAAATCAAGGCGATTGAATGCGTATTTTTACTTATCTAACAAAAAATACTTAACAACATTTTCGCCATGGGTTCAAGCCCCAAATAGACCGTGCCGCCCCAAATAGGACCCAAGCCCCAAATAGGACTGACTATTCTGCTATGGGGGGTAATCCATAAGTCACAGAAAGCCAACCCCACAAGTGGTACAGGCAGGCCTTGACCGATAACGGTTGTTGAGCTAAAGAAGAAGAACGTGGGGCAAAATGGGCAGTTACGCTTTTGTCAAAATGGGCAGATGATTTTGACTTACGGCGCTTGGTGAGGCTATGGTGTTGTATTTTTCGCCTTAATAATGATAACAGACACAGCTTCAAAAGATTCGATTTTGTAGATTTAAACGTGTAAAAACTGTTTTAATTTTGATAACATATTTTTGGAAGAATTTAAGGGCTTTAAATACAAAAGATAGAACGAAAATACAATTCACGAAACGTGCGCAAAAGCATAGACCATAACCTAAGCGCAGTTGTTGTGGCCCATTTTGCCCCAGTGTTTTGACGTTTCACAGTTTGTTTATATATGCCCATTTTGTCCCAGGGCTATGCCCATTTTACATATTGTGACATATTCAAAGGAATATTCAGTAAACTGCTTAACATGCCCATTTTGCCCCACTTTCCCCAACATCAATACTTCTGCCAAAATATTTGATGTATTTATTTATTTTCGTTTACAATGAATGTTCATTGACTTCAACCTATGAGAGAAAACAAAGCGGAAAATAATTTATTGCCGAACACGTTAAAGGTTTTTTGTTTGTGGTTGCCGTTTAGCCGTTGTCAAAAAAATATTCTCTTTATTCTGCCGGTTCGTTTACAATAACGCTCGACTTTGTCTTTCGAGGCCGTTTTATCGTTTTTTACAAATCTTTTCTCCCTTTTTTTCTCCTTAACAAAATCCCAACGCTAATGTTGTCTCTTCCTATCATGCTGTTATAAGGTTTCTGTCCGTCATGGGTTCAAGTCCCGAATGAACTATGCCGCCATACGTAGGACTGACTATCCTGCTATATGTAAATCAATAAGTCACTGAAAGCCAAGCCCACTATTAGCACAGATAGGCCTTGACCGAACACTGTTGTGGGGCCGAATTAGAGGAAGAAGAGCTTATAAATTTGACTAAACATTTTAAACCAATTTTATTGATTAGCATAACACAATCATATAATGTAATTTACTGTATTTACGGGGAGCAAATCCCAAAACGTACCGTTGACTTGCACGACTGGAGAGATACAGCTGAACCAAATAAGGAAGAACGTTTAAATTACTTTTTTTTGTCTATTTACAAATTTTTAGGATGTTGTTTATTAGCGATCTGAAGAACAAGCCTCCCGTATTCGGAGCTCCTCTTTATATAATATCGTTTTTTTCCGTCGGATCCAACTGTATTTACAAAAAGAATACTTACATTACAGGGTTTAGCTGGCCAACGCGGCATTTTCAAAACGTTATAGGTCGCCTTAAATACGTCACCCGAATACGTAAGCCCTTAATTGGGCACTGTCATTACTATTCGGGCCTAGTGAAGTATGAATCGGGCATAGTCACCAATTAATGCGGTTTACTCTGGATTTTTGGAGCCTTAAAAATCTTGTTTTGGAGCCTTAAAAAAGCTTTCTTGCTTGTGGTTTATCTAATCTGTTAAAAATGAACTATTTTTAAGTTAATATACAAAAAAATCTTATTCCAAATCTTTAATTCAAGCCCATCCATTGCAATATGGTTTTATATTGTTTAAATAATATAATTTTTTTGGTAATTAACTTATGTGAATATTTTAAAATTAATACATACTTATTTAAACAACATGCAAACTACCTATTTTTAAACAACATAATGGATCAAACACACCGGAGCTATCGATTTAAAACCTTCAATGAAAGTCATTTTCATTCTTCATAAGGCCCGAATAGAAATGACAGTGCTCAATTGAAAGTTTACGTCACTCGAAAGACTATTTACGGCGACCAACAACGCTTTGACGATGCCGGATTGGCTAGGTAAACCCTGCAATAACATTTAGAAATGTGTACAGCTCGGAATGTTGATTCGAGACCTTATTTAAAAGATATGCTTTTAAATTAATTAATATGTGCCATATAAACATTCAAATGAATGACTAAGTTCATAATTTCATGTTCTTTATGTTTTTTCTCTTACAGATCGTCATCATAAATTTCTAATTGACGGTTGAAAAACGACAAAAAATCTAGTGATGCAAAATTAAAGGTAATACACATTTAACAAATGTAGAATATTTTTGTAATATTTCGACACAATTCAACAAAACATGCTGAATACATAAATCATCAAAAGAATAAACAAATAAAGGAACATGCAGCACAGAAAACCATAATCTACTAACGATAATCGTCCCATACGTTTATCGTCTCAACCATTTGATCCCGGTGCCGATTTCGCACCAACACGCTCAACGTAACGTAGCAATCAGCATCACATTCATCAAGAAATCCGATACCAATGAATTCGATTTATAAATCAGTTTTTTGTATCGCCGGGTCCATAAATCAAACCCGTTCCGTCGTGGGCTGTGAAGGGATGGCACCAGAGCTCCACCAGCAAACACGTGTTACATATCGTGTCAATGCGATGCAAAACAATGCCAAATGTTGTACCCAGTGGATGAGAGATGGAAACAAATAAAACCATTTTTCCCAAAACTGAAGGTGACAAATTTGTCGAGCTGCGCCACCAACATTGGGGAATTGGTAACAGAGTGTTAGAATGATGCCGACGACTCGGATCGTATTTTTATGTCCATTCCAAGCACTCGGTGTGTACGGTTACGCTACCCACGTTTCCGAACACTGCACACACTACGGTTGGATGGACGAGCAAATGTATATGTATGGTTCTGTGCGTGTGTGGAGAAATTGATGGAAATCATTCAATATTCTCGTCGATCAATTGTCCGGAACTTCTCATTCGGCGATACCATATTGACTGCGTTCCCGCTGTTGTTGAGCAGTTCTTCCCGACTGCTCATTCTTGACTTCAAATCTTTGCCACACTCGTCGGATGCGTATCAAAAAGCAAAACAATCAATCAGTTACCAATAAATGGCACCTTTTGCACATGGACACCCATCGGTGGAGTGCCGGTGGAGAAAGACGGTGCCAAACCTGAAACTGATTAATGACAGCCGGGTATGAATGGTTCACATCCGAGCACCTCTTGGTCTTGTGAGTTGTTTGTGCATTCTAAAAAAGAAGGAACAACCATCACACACTGACTGACTCGGCAGGATACCTTTAGCTGCTTACCGTACGCGAAGCACAGGTAAATTTTCGAACAATAAAGCGTTCGGTTCATGAGGGCTACTGAGCCCCCAACAGGGCTGGATCACGTGCTGTGCAGATCAGAGCAGTGCTGCGTACGCTCTAACTAGTTCGAGTGCCTGCCTTAAGCTGGTACTGTTCTTTTTCAACACTAACAGCCTGCAGGCACTAACTTGGAATGTTCTTTTATAGCTATCAGCGCTCTGCTGCAAGTGAAGTTCGGTACCGTGTTTCTTCCTTAAGCCGCCATTCCCATTCGCAAAGGCTCGAAGAGCGCAAGAGACCGAAAGTCATTCGATTGTCTGTATGCGATGTTGGAGGCAAGGTCGAGTGATAGATCACTTCCGGCTCATTCAGTATGCTTGCTGTGCTTGCTCCTTCATCCGTACCATCAATACCACCCCGCTTGGGGTACTGAAGTGAGACCACGCTTTCAGACAATGCGCTTTACCACGTGCGCCCCTTTTGCGAATAGCGAGAGAACATGCTGCCGCCCTTGTGTGACTGCAAACCAAAGACGAAAAAAACACTATTCGAGAACCATCGCCAAGTCTCCAACGCTACGCTGTGTGGCCGGGTTTTGTTGAAGAATTGCCACAGCGCGCGGCACCGGCGTGAAGCGGTACGAAGATGAATTATTTCCCTATGCCGGGGTCCGGTGTATTCATTTGTGAAATGGTTTTGCAGCCCGAAGGATCATTTTTTATCGCACCGTAGCGGGTCGTGTTTTTCGCGCACTCGTGCTGCGTTCTCCCACACAGGGGCGTTTTTCATTTACCATTCATTGTTCACTTGGATACCCTAGGCGTGAAGGGGAGACAGACAGACCCACGGGCTGGCGAGTTTTTCATCACCATTATCAGTTTATTAGCTGCGCTAATGTCAATAGCTTCGTTTCGTACTGCATTGTTTACCGTTTTTTCCGTAAAATAACTAGCAGCAGTATGTGTGTGTGTGTGCGTGAGGGAGAGACAGAGAAAGAGAAAGAGAGATAAGAGAGAAAGAGAACAAGTTTTGCAAACGAAGCGGGAAACACTGGCCAGAAGGGATCACCATCATCACCACCACCTGCTGCTACTCTTACTGGCTTCGAGCGCCTGCCATTCTTGAAGTGTGAAAAATTAAAATGAAAAGCAGAATTCCACCGAGTGGCATCATAATGCTTCACATTTGTCACCCGAGGCACGTGATATAATTAATGAAGAATTTAGGTTTATTCCCTTTTGGGGACGCCAAGCGTGAAGCGCGATGGCAGTGGTGTTTTCACGGCGATATTTAACAATCAGCAACACTGGGCGCATTTTTGTTCTGTGGTTGTTATCGGGATGCTTGAAAACCCTCGCGAGGCCCTTCCCGTTGCGATATGGGAGTTCCACATGACGTCGGGGCAGCGCTCTTCACTTCGATTCATTATTGATTTATTATTACGTAGCTGCTGCTGCTGCTGCTGCTCTAAGTATGTGTGTGTGTTCAGGTGCGAGAAGCTATTCCTTTTGCCATTCATGTTGTTGCATGGCTGTGTGTATATGTACGTAGTCACAAACATAAAAGAATGAGCTTTTATCTCACATTACTGGTGAAATTCAATTTCAACAGCGCTTCCATGCCCCTTGAGCATCATATTTCATCGTGCGCCAGCAGCTGTCATTGGTTTGCTTTTTATTATCACTTGGCCGCACTCTTTTTGTACCATTTTGTTGCTACCAATTCCCATCCTATCTGTCTTTGACCGTTCGGAAGACCACAGCTATGAAGTGGCTCCGGTCAGTGGCTCGCTGGAATCGCTTCTGGCAATCACCCTGTGGGGCAGGGAAAAGTGCAGTGGAATTATATTATTTTGAATTGAATTGCGTTTCGTGCTAATCACCTACCGAGCGCGAATGATAAGTAATGCTCAACCTGTGAAGATTCCAAGTAGATTGTGATGTATCTAATTACCTTACACTTAGCACTCACACAAAGGGTGGATTTAGAAAATTAGTTTTTCATGGAAACATTTTTGAGGTAAATAACACATTTATGTTATTTGATTGGAGGAGACTTCTATATCCTAAAATGATGGAAGTATTTGATTGAATAGTTCGCCGAAGGCCATGCCATTATTGTTAAATTTTAAGTTATGCAAATTATGATTTTATACAATTTCTTCTTTTAAATTTTACATTTACCTTTACAAGAAAGGCCGTTTCACTAGAGTTGATTGCATAACTGTCAAAGCCATTGCAGGCTATACTGCGGTGAAATCGAAGCGCAACCATGCGGTACAATATACAACCAACAATGTTTCTAATTACGGACAGCTTCAAATATCGGACATTCGGCATGTTTTTATTGAATTTCTTCATACCCAGGCAATGCCGCTTTTCATTTTTTTTAAATTGCCACGATGTACTAGAATGTGTTTGATTCCTAGTAGGCCCTGATACCACATCAAATAAATAATTAATAATTTCTGTCACCCATCCAGAGACATTCCTAGCAGTTTTGCTTTAAAAAAACGTCAGTGTTATTTCTTCAATAATTCCTATTGAACTTGTAAAATACATATTATATTGAACTAAATTAGAATCTGTTGTGCAAGTACTTATCAACGAATAAAAATTAGTGTTTTATCTTATTGTGTTCTGAATTTCATTAAAACACGTAATTAATTCTTGTGCGAAAAACGAAGCATTTTTTTTTTAATTTTGGACAGCCGATGTAAATTGGGATTAATTGCATATACATATTTTTCTAAACATTGATAGTAACAACAAAACAACGAACATAGACTATCCATAGGGATTCAAGGGACTTAGAGGAACTCAACAAGCCTTAATTAACTTGAATTGATAACATACATGCTATTAGGCTGCGCTTCTTTACGATCATTGTTTAGGTTGTAAATGACTATAATCAAGTATACCTTTTTGCAAAAGTTGCTGTCCATTGTTTCAAATACTTCCTATTTTATTTCTCATTTTAATTGTTTAACTATTGGCTTGTTTTATTTCTCGGCATTTATATTTAATGGCCGCGAAATATCTTCATGTCTACAAAAACAAAACTTGTGTCTGCTAAATGCGATTTTTCATAAAATGGTGGAAAAACATTGGTATTGGTAACAATTTTTCTTTATCAGCTTAATTGTTTGGTAAAATTTTGTTAATTTGTGACCAACAATGTATCAAACAACTTAGATTTCAATTATGTTTCAATGATTGCCGGTGCTAATTCACACACCATTGCAATTGAAATTACAATCCATCAGCCTAAAATTATTATTCTGTTATTTGCAAACATTATTTGGGCAGCCATGTTACAAAAATAATGAGAATTTTGTCAAGTTTAATAACGTATACAACATCTCCAAGTAGATAAAACCACAAATATTACAACTTTTTCATGTCTCACTGTAAAATAAACACTCCATTTCTCCGCATAGATGAAAGCTTTCATCCACCAAAATACTCGTTTTCGTTGTTAGTCTCCGCTGACCGAATGGGATGAATAAATAAGCACTGAACATCAAAAAACAAAACAAATACCACCGAACCGCTTTACCCGTTGCTCTAAAAACGGAGACATACTACGCGAAGCATCGACCTCCAGCAAGCAACAACACACACACAAAACGCACAAACGAGCCAGAACGCTCGACAACATCCCGTGACTGAGTGCAAGATGAAGCGAAAAAGAGAGAGAGAGAGAGAGAGAGAGAGAGAAAGAGAGAGAGAGAGAGAGAGAGAGAGAGAGGGAAAGAGGGAGAGAGAGAGACGAGAGAGCGAAAGAGAACGACCATCACGCGACACAAACGGAACGCATATTGAATCAAAAATCCATTACTCACATGGGAAATTAACTTTTGCAACAACAATAACAATCCATCTTGGACCGGGCAGGAGCGGACCCACTGGCGCTCTGGTCACGCACACGAAATGAAACGGGAGGGAAATGGTTGGCTGGGAAAAACAATTGCTCCAAACCAAACAGAAGGCGGCGACGCGAATGGATTGGCGAACTTTTCTGCGGCTTGAAATCCCCGATGCCGCGGTCGCAGTTTGCCGTGGTCTACGATGGCTGGTTGAATTGATCCCGGCTCGGCTCGTCGGGTCGGTACTGCTTTGGCGGCTTTACTTACTGCGTGGATTTAACGCAAACATCTTCGATAGCATTTCCAGTACACACGCGCCACGATACGCAGTCGCCAGTAGAAGTCGTTGAAAGAATTTCAACAAATCTTTTTCCACTCATTCTCCGGTCTCATTTCCTATCCTGCTTCCGCACAGTTTGAAGAAAAACTGGCCACAATGGGTGGTTGCCCTCTCGGTATACCCGACGCCGCCATGTCATTTACTGCCCGATTCTGGCGGACCGCCATCGTCATCAAAAGTGACAAAAGAGTGCCCAGTCCACCCATACCACTGACCGTGGGGGCGGGCGCGCACGCTTCGGAAAATGGAAAAGTTTTCATACCATGAAAATGTTTTATTAATTTTGGCTTTTACCGGTGTTGCCTTCGTTAAGGAATTGGTGATGTTTGGTTACTTTAGCGGCAGTGGTGTAGTCCACTTTAGGGAATAAAGGATAGAAAGAAAAAAAAACACAAACGATAAGCGGAGATGGTGTTTTATTTTGTTGTTGTTTCTGTTGATTTGCACATTAGTTTGTCTGTTTGTTTAATATTTTTTCCTTTCAATTTGAAATGAAATTTTTCTCTCCTGCTAAGGTCAAGCGAAACTTTTACCACATAGATCGATTGTTTGAGCTCTTGGTCGATATGAGGTGTAACGGAAAAGAAAAGAACAGAGATGATTTTTTTTATTCCCTCTAGTTTCATTCCCTCCCAGTTAATAAGCTTGTCAAATTTACGATTTTACATTTGTTAACCTGGTCCAGAAATCGAGCTACAAAAGCTTCCGCTCTTGCAAAACCAACTACAACCGGGTTGGGGATAGTTTTAATAACAGTTTATTATCGTTTTTATGTTCCATCCCGATCCTTTCCGATCCATGGTGCTCCCGCTCACGTTTGCTGAAGAAAAATCAAGGTAAGCGAATAATCCGACTGAAACGGAAATGGCTCCTGCAAGACGACCCATAAGACCGGGACGGGAACGAGAGGTTCGTTGTGCCGAAGGCAGGAAATGAAGCTTCCGATAGCACTCGGAGTCGGTTGCATGAAAGGTTATTGGGGAGTTGTACGAGGAAGCAAACCCGGGATGCCATCAAAATCGTATAAATTTGAACTTAATTTTAGCTCAAGAAAAGCGGCTAAAGAAACCCCTGAGACCAAAGTAGGTTATGTAGCGATCGATTTAAAAATAAAGGAGGGCGAAATTGTCATGGCAACACACAAACATGCACACATTTGCCCAAACGATTTTCACGTGTTTATTTCGTACATTTGATTTTGTGTGTGTGTGAGGGATAATCACTTCGTGTATCTTGGCTTGATTATTACCTTCAAGCAAAGGTGATGTCGTACCGCTTGTATTACTGAGCAAAAAATCGCTTAAGAACAAACGGAAATAAATTCAGTTTATTTTCAGCTTAACACACATACACATAATCTAACAAAAAAAAAACTGCATTAAGTAGAGCTAAAGATATTGTCACTGGCGCCAGTGAGGGGGTTTGGGATAGACAACATCCCCACTGTTGGGGACTGCGCTGCCCCAACGTGGGAAAGGCAGAAAAAAGTGGAGGGTTGTAAGGCCTCCACCTTGCGGAGAACAACCGGTGAAAAAAGAGCTGAAGCCCACTAGCTTCAGCCTGGAGGAAGACCGATTTTCTTTCTGCCTGACACGAGGAATTGATACACTCGGAGTACCAAAACAGGACTGGTTGTGTTTATTTTCCGTTTGCACGTCTGTCTGCTTCGAAAGTTCTAAACCAACAACAACTCTCTCAGCGCTGGCTCGCGCTTTTAACCGTTCGCGCATGGGAGAGAATCGCAAGAATTCATATGTGTGGGTGTGAGGGAATAAATTCGATCGCGCACGAGAATAATGAAAAAACCGTTAACGTGAAGAGTTCTAAAACTTCTCTCTCTTTCTTCTGTTGCGTGTTTCACACGCGCTGCAACTGGTTCACTGTCGGAGCGAACCGTTTGGGCGCGAACATGCACCCCCGGGCTGAGAAGAATCCTCTGAAGCACTGCAATCAGGTTTGCAGTTGTCTTCGATTGGCAAGATGGAAATTCGGGATACGGCTCGTTGATAAATCGCTCCGGCGATTTTAACGTCCACAGCTCGTACGAGGTTGTCTGGTCCCGGGTAAATTTGATGTTTACTGGACAGTGGTAGATTGGAATTCTGGAGTCTTCCACCGACTCGCAGAATCTCGTCGATGATGAACGGATGCAAAGCTTGAATCCGCTTACACGGCTCATTAGCCTTCACTCGGTGGATTTCGTCAGCAAGATCTTCCGGAATTTCTACGTCGTAATCGGCTCTCTGAAGGAACGTCGGACCCATCCACCAGAGAGTGGTTGTCGTCAAGGTTTCTGGCAGAAGACCTCGAGACACGATGTCAGCTGGATTTTCCTTCGTTGAAATGTACTTCCATTGTACGTCCAGCGGTTCGGTAAGGTTGCGAATTTTTCCACTTCGATTTCGCACAAACACTTGCAGGTTTGCAAGAGGTTTCTTCAGCCAAGCAAGGACAATCTGGCTGTCAATCCAGAGTATGATGTTGCGGAGGTGAAGATCGATGGACCCAGCAACCTTGGAGATCAACCTTGCGAGAAGATAGGCTCCTAGCAATTCCATGCGCGGAATGGTTACTGGTTTCACTGGTGCAACCTTCGATTTGCTGCAAAGCAAACGAAGACTTGCAGTTCCATCAGGAAAGATGCAGCGAAGATACAACGCTGCTCCGTAGGCTCTTTTGGATGCATCAGAAAAACCGTGCACTTCAACAGCAATGTGGTTAGGAAGCACCACACACCTAGGTATTCTGATGCCATTCACGTTCAGGGATGTACGAAACTGCAGCCACTCTTGCAGCAGTTCTCCTTCTAGACTGGTGTCCCATGGAAGTCCAGCCAACCAAATCTTCTGCAAAATAAGCTTCGCAATGATAATGACTGGCGAGAGCAAGCCAATCGGGTCAAATAGTCGGGGGACGTGTTTCAGGAGCTCTGGAGAGTTCGAACTCCACTTGTGAACTGGGAACCCAGCGGAATTGAGCAACCCTAGGAGCTGGGTTTGACACTCAATTGCTTCAGCCACAGTGCTGGCTCCGGATAGGATGTCGTCAACGTAACAGTCGTCTCGGATGATGTTGACTGCCTTCGGATACGATGACGCTTCGTCGATGCTCAACTGCAGTAAGCACCGAGTCGCAAGGAAAGGAGCGCACGATGTTCCATAAGTGACGGTTGTCAACTCTAAGACGCGAAGAGGAAATGCTGGATCAGCACGCCAGAAGATGCGTTGAAAGCACGAGTGGTCGGAGATGACCTTGATCTGCCGATACATCTTCGATATATCAGCTGTGAACACAACAAAGTGTTTTCGGAAACGGACGAGGATGACAAAGATGTCGTTCTGCACAGTTGAACCCACCATTAGGGCTTGGTTGAGAGCTACATCGGATGTTGTAGCCTTGGCGGTTGCGTCGAAGACCACTCGCAGCTTCGTACTGGAGCTCGATGGACGTAGGACAGCATGGTGAGGTAGGTAGTAGCGAGCCTTGTTCGGTTCGTCGGATTCCTCCTTGACTTCATGGCAATGACCAAGAGCTTCGTAGTCATCGATGAACTTGGAGTACTGGAGCTTCAGGGAATGATCTTTCTTCATTCGCCGTTCTAAAGAGAGGAAACGACGCAAAGCAAGCTCTCGATTGTTAGTTAGTACAGGTGGATACTCACGAAATGGTAGGGCGACAATGTATCTTCCATCATTGTCACGTCGGTGGGTAGCAAGAAAAATCTTTTCGCATTCTTCATGCTCGGTCGTTTCATCTATATCTCCGATGTCTTCAACTTCCCAAAATTTATTCATGGTCTCGGAAAGCGTAGTGGTGGTAGCGATGAAGCTCTGCTGATTGGTCGACTCGTCCTCGACGTCTCCAGCAACGACCCATCCGAGATGAGTCTCTTGCAGGTCAGGCAAATCTTCTCGTAGCTGCATTCTGTTTGACTTGAGAAGACGCATGAAATGGGACACACCCAGTAACATGTCGATTTGACCAGGCGTATGAAATTCAGGATCGGCAAGAAAGATATCGGGCGGTAGTGGCCATTTCGACACGTTCAGCTGGCTTGTGGGGATGATTCCTGTGACCTTAGGAATCACGAGGCACTCGGCGGTTGTTGAGAAGGTTGAATATCGAGATTCGATGTTCACGACGACTTTTTCCCGGGCACACGTCTTAACTGTACCGACTCCAGTAATCGGCACAAGTGTGGGGATACGCGGGGTGAGGAGGCGATCGG
Organism: Anopheles gambiae; assembly: GCF_943734735.2. Taxonomy (NCBI): domain Eukaryota; kingdom Metazoa; phylum Arthropoda; class Insecta; order Diptera; family Culicidae; genus Anopheles; species Anopheles gambiae. The sequence continues at coordinate 41,039,043 of NC_064602.1, read as the reverse complement.
CCATCGCCTTCGAGATGAAGCTCACCTGTGAGCCGCAATCCAACAGCGCACGACAGGGGATCGTCCTGTTGGATTCGTCTCTCAGGTTCACGAGAGCTGTCATAAGCATGGCCGTCCTTTGTTCCAACGGTCGGCTGTATGGAACGGCGGCGTTAGACGTTGGATGATTCGATGCTTGAGCCTGCTGCTCAAACTGCATGGATTGGATGGGGCTTGCCATCTGTGTTTGGGTATCCGGCAGTTCTGGTGGTTCCTCATGTAGTAATGTGTGGTGTTTCCGCTGACATTTAATGCACGTTCTGTTGGATGAACAGTTGTTGGATCGGTGACCGGGTCGAAGGCAGTTGTAACACAGTTTCAACTCCTTCACCTTGGCGTTGCGTAGTGCTAGTGTGAACTGTTTAAATGTGGGACACTCGTGATGACGATGTGCCCTGTTGCAAAAGAGGCAGAGCTGGCTAGTTGTGGTAGGTGCTGCAGCATGTACTCTCTGGCTTGTGGATTTCGAACATGATGGTTTAGAGCTTCCTTGGTTCACGGAAGTTGCTTGGGGCCGACTCTGGAACCGTTCTAAAACCTGACATTCGCTTTGCAGGAACTTAAGCGTTTGGTTAAAGTCGGGCAACCTTCCGTGTTCCTGGGTTCGTTCCCACAGCCGAACAGTTTGTTCGTCCAGCCGTGAAGTGATGATCTTTGTTAACAACAAACCAGACAATTTGTCGACCTTGATGTCCTGATACTCCAAACCCCCAACGTGCCGTTGAACTGTCTTCAAGAGTTCCAACAGCTCCTTGTGGTTTCCTTTCAGGACAGGTTTCAAATCCAGGAGACCAGCCAGATGGGTGTCAACAATGACTCGGGGATTCTCGAACTGGGACTTCAGCTGTTTCCACGTTTGCTCGAAGTTGTTGTCCTGGATCATCTTCACTGTGATCCAACCAGAAGCATCTCCAACCAAAGCCTTATCGAGATGATGCAGCTTCATGGCATCGGAGTCATTGCCCTTAGCAACAATGTCCTCAAACATCGTCTGGAACTTGGGCCAGTTCTCCACCCTTCCGTCGAAACTGGGAATAGGCGCTCGCAATGGTTGTTGTTGCACGATGAATTGCTGCGTAACAGTGCTATCTGCTGGGGCCATAGGCTGCGACCGCGCTTCAGATAGCTGCTCGATTGTGTTCATGGCTTCGGTGTGTAGAACATCGAATGCCGTGAGCATCTCATCTTGCTCATCGAGTTTTGACGATGGAATCGATTCCAAGATTTCACGATGCACGGCGGAGTATTCTTGATAATGAACATCGAGCTTTTTTGCAAACACCTTTAGCTGCGTTTGAGTCACCTTCGTCGGGTCTTCTTTGGCTTCCTCGAGTATGTTGTTAATCAGAGTAACTCTGCGCTTGATTTGGCCACGCTGGTGAATCAGCACCTTAGCGTCGGTAGCTTCATCCTGGGATCTCTTCGGAGTGTGATCCAGGCCTCCCATCTTGGTACGTATGCCTTTCGATGAAGCTATTTACACTTTTACCCGGAAAGCGTTGTCAAAGCCACGCTCACGCTTGTTCACACTTGCACCGAACACGGTATTCAAATTAACGGAAAAGTTCAAGGAATCACTTGACTCTTAAGCGTTGTTTAAGCCACGCTTACGCTTGTTTCTGCCGACAGCGGGCTTGCGAAATTCAACAGAAATTGGATTCAAAGCACTTAGGTAGCGTTGTTTAAGCCACGCTAACGCTTACACACACTCACAAAGCATGAAACAACAGCGTGCGCACGAGTCTGGGATCATACGCAAAATACGAGGAACTCGCACCTTTGTGGAAATGTCTCGAACACACACGAACGAAACACTACTGCGCGCACTTCTCGCGACGCGTTTACACACACATACACGAGACAAAGGCAACGCGCCAGGCAGGGGAATTGTTATCGCGCTCGGACGCACGACTTCGCTACGCGCGCTTCTTCTCGCGCACACACACAAACGCACACGAGACAAAAGCCACGCGCCAGACAGAGGAATTGTTTTTCGCGCTCGGACGCACGACTTCGCTACGCGCGCTTCTTCTCGCGCACACACACAAACGCACACGAGACAAAGCCACGCGCCAAACAGAAGAATAATTCTCGCGCTCGGATGCACGGAATTTCAGGCACATGCAATGCTTGGATGAAACTGTCTTGCGCACACACACATGCACAAACAACGGAACGCGCACTTATCGCGATCAGACACACGAAAGAGCTACGCGCTTTAGAAAAATGTTTCGCGAACAAATTTCACACGAATTTGGATGCGCGTATTTGCTTTGCGCTCGCACACACAAACAAAACTACACGCACCTTGGAAAGAAATGTTTCGCGCACCGGCTTTCACACGAAACACGGATATGCGTACTTCTTTTCGCGTTCGCACACACGAAAAAAGCCGCGTTTGCTTAGAACGGAAATGTTTCGCGCATACACTCTCACACGAAACACTAGGACGCGTCCCTCAGGTAGGGACCGTTTTTTGCACACAGACACCCGAAGCACGGGCACGTCTTGAGGGAATTGCTTTGCGTTTGGACGCACAAGCACGAATTCGCGAACTTTACCTCGCGCGTGCGCACACACACTAAGCTCAAGTCTCGCGCGCTTGAGAATAACTTGTTTTTTGCATGGACACACACACACACAAATTTGGCACCTGCACTTTAGAAGGAATTGCTTCTGAACTGAAGCTTTGTCACTTCATGAAACAGTGGCACGGTTTTTTCGGGAATGTTCCGCACTGACCACGAAACATTGACGCGTTCCTCTCGTGGGGATTGCTCCGCGCACACACACACGCGAAACACGGACACGCGTTGGGTTCGACCGACGGTCGATTGTACCGATTTGCGCGATCGGTGGTTCCACCTTGCTGGTCGCCTGGTTGACCAGAATGGGACAAGATGGTCGCTTCCACTGGTCTCCCTGTTTTCCAGTGGAACGCCTTGACGCCGGGGACTGTAAGCCGGTATCGCAATGATGCGGTTCGATTGGACCAAAATGTTGGGGACTGCGCTGCCCCAACGTGGGAAAGGCAGAAAAAAGTGGAGGGTTGTAAGGCCTCCACCTTGCGGAGAACAACCGGTGAAAAAAGAGCTGAAGCCCACTAGCTTCAGCCTGGAGGAAGACCGATTTTCTTTCTGCCTGACACGAGGAATTGATACACTCGGAGTACCAAAACAGGACTGGTTGTGTTTATTTTCCGTTTGCACGTCTGTCTGCTTCGAAAGTTCTAAACCAACAACAACTCTCTCAGCGCTGGCTCGCGCTTTTAACCGTTCGCGCATGGGAGAGAATCGCAAGAATTCATATGTGTGGGTGTGAGGGAATAAATTCGATCGCGCACGAGAATAATGAAAAAACCGTTAACGTGAAGAGTTCTAAAACTTCTCTCTCTTTCTTCTGTTGCGTGTTTCACACGCGCTGCAACTGGTTCACTGTCGGAGCGAACCGTTTGGGCGCGAACACCCACTACCCGTGGGAGAGCTTTACTCCCATCCGGGTTGGATCGTTTCCAAACAGCGCATCGAACATCGCTCCCGAGAGTGAAAGAGAAACAGAGGGTGGAAGTTATGTGGTCTGCCATGCGGCAACAACCGAATTTGTCTCTTTTAATCTGCCCTAGCACCCCAGCAAACGAAACACACAGACCAATCTCGAAAAGTACGGACACGCAGAACGTGTTATCTATTGCCTTAGTGGTTGCCTTTAGCGCCGTGGGGTGTCGTCGTCGTCGTTGTCGCATGCCAGTAGGATTTTTTTTTTGTCTTGGTTAGAGAAGATTCTTTCACGCTTGAGATGCGACAAAACAGGAGGTTTTGAAAAGGAATGGGATATCTTTTCCGTTCAATTGACCACAGGCTTCGTGGGAAATATGGCCTTGCTGAAAGGTTGGGAGTGCACCCGTCGGCGGAAGGTAAGTGAAAGTGACAACGGCACAGCAGGAAAGGGAAGCCTGAATTCGAAATGATTGGTTGAATGTCTGGTCGGGATGGGAACGCCTGGTAAGATGTCCACTCAAGAAAGGACCAGTTTTTCTATGATAGACAGTGAAATTATTTGCTGCCGAACCATGAGAATCGGCTAAATTTGTTTGATTTCAATCAAAACTTACAGTTAAAGTGGTTGACAGGTCGAAATAAATCTTATTTTGTGAAGCACAATTTAAAGTGGTTTAGCTAAGAAATTCATTCGCCTTGAATTCGAAAAATACGCACTTTAAAAATCTATAAAACCATATATTTAAAACTATAAAAAACGGAATATGCTACAAAGATTCTCAATATTTAAAGAAAAATGCTAGCTTTCATAAATGTTTTGTAAAAATATAGAAAAACGACAATTTATGCCAGTGTGCAGTAATCGGGTGGTGTGCACAAATTGTTATTTTGGTGCATGAATAAAGGTTACTACGCACACGATTTCAATTACAAACTATTTTGTACTGCAAAACGTTACTAACTTGTTGTTTACTTTAAAGAATTTTTGTAAAGTAATTTACAAATTTACTTCTAAAAGGACCTTGAGTAGATTTTTCCCCCTTATAGAAGACGCCCTATACAAATCCTTCATATGAACAGCAATCCAGGTGAGACCTGTAGCAATTTCCAAAGGTGTTAGCTACAAGTATGCGGTAGGAGGCGGTCCCGTGGTACATTCGTCAACTCGAACGACTCAATAACACGCCCGTAATGGGTTCAAGCCCGGAATGAACTGCCCCCCCCCGTAGTATGGGCTGACTATCCGGCTACGTGGCATTGAATAAAGTCTTGAAAGCCTGTTTAGCCCGGCATGTCCTCGTAGGAATTTTACGCCAAATAGAAGAAGAAGAAGAAGAAGAAGAAGAAGAAGAAGAAGAAGAAGAAGAAGAAGAAGAAGAAGAAGAAGAAGAAGAAGAAGAAGCTACATGTATGCCAAATAACATACATTGAAAGTAAAGTATGGCTGAAATGGATAAAGGTTTTAGTGAAATAGGTTAAAGAATGAGCCAACGCATTTTTTGTTTTTCGTTGGGATAGTTGTTTTATATTTAAAATTAATATTTAAATTACTCTTTTCTCAACTATAAAAATAGGCAGGATACAACACAAAAGATCCACTCTTGACTATACACTCTTGAAATATCTGTTTGAAACAGTCTATAAAATTCATGACCTCCACACTCCAGGTTGCCATGTGGTTAGTATTCTTATAAATATTTAAATATATTAAAGCATATTGTTCATTCCTATCTAAGAAACATTGCAACTTCCGTAAAACACAGACATACTCTGTGTATCTTTTGGGATCATTGACGATTCTTGTTTCGTACCATTTCATTCGCTCATTTCCTCACGGTGGATAGTAAGAGAGCCGAGGAAAGGCACAGTTTGGTTTCTCCCATTTTTTGTTGCGCTTTAATTGTAATATACGGGAAGGCGCTCCGTGCCATCTTCTCCGTCAAGGATACTACAGTGGCATTCAGCACATTAATACGCCCGTCGAGAATGCGTTAGGCAGCAGGTTAGCAGCGCATTTTTTCCATCCCATTATGTCTGTGGTGTACGATGTGGCCGAAGATTGAAACTAAGCAAATGTAAAAAAAAAAATACAAGAATTGTGCAGTTGTCGGACCAGTTGTGGTACAGCGGTTTCCGTATCGCAATCTACCCCACCGTATCAGGACCATATTTTGGAATGTTTTATTAAGCGTAGCGCGCATTTTGCAAACGCTGTTTGTTTCTTGCAGTTCGTTGCTGAATATGATAGCAAAATGTGTTTGAGCATAAGCGTTAGTGTTGGCTAAGGGACGATTTGTTGGAGGAAGAACAGCACTGTCTGAATTAACTTTATCAAAAGCATCTTTCATTAGGCTCAGAAAGATGCTGGTGTCGATTATTGGAAACACGATTGGCAATGTGTTGACAGCTACTTGCCCTGACTAATGAACAGAAAATAAATGTTTACGTTTGGCATCAATGTATGGGTCTCATACGAACATTCCAAACCAACCCATATCGAGTGCTTCGGGTTTGTCCATTGATGTTTCTGATGTATCGATGATGTGGTTTTCAATCTTACTGTTGAATGAACAAAGATAATTGGCAATAAGGCAAGCTATGTAGTCATATGGTTGCATTCGTACTTTTTAATCAACTGCAAATCACTTAGTAACCATTCTCGGAAGCTCTGTACTTGATGTCATTCAGGAAAAATAATAACTCCCAGACGCACAGCAAAACAGCCGTACTTGGAAAGGACATTTTAATATACCAGTTTTTCAAAGTTTCTGCGGGTTTGTTGAGGGTTTTTGTTTTCTATTTCACTTCTGCAACGTGCCATTTTGCAGTAAAATTACTTTCTCAAACTGTTCCACATCTACCACCACTATTTTACTGCTGTCTCCAACGCCGGGCCGGAATCTGGTCCATCATGCGGCTTGCGGAATTGTCCTCTCCCTTTGCTGTGTTTAAAAAGACATTTACATTCAACGCTCACACGAAGGCAAGGAAACTACAGCGAAACCGGGAAGCACACGCAAGAAGAGAAGGAAATTGTTTTGTCCATGTCCATCCTTCCCAGCATTGCCGCGTGACATCGCCCAACGGTTGGTATCACTGTTCGAAACCGGGGTGGATCAAAAGTTTCCGGCTAGTTGCACTCGATGCCCGGCCGCTGGAACACGAAACCATACTGAGCTGACTTTAAATTCATACCACAACAAACCACGGACATGATCACGGTACGATGGTATCTCATTAAAGTTTCTCCGATCGTGCCAGAGCGCGCAAGTCCAAGAGTGCGGTCTTGGGTGAATAGATGTGTTGAATGATGAAACAACTTACCCGAAATGAGTTGAGTATGGTCGCTAAGTTTCCTGAGCCCGAAGTGGTGGAGAATACCGCCTTTCAACCGAGAAAGTTGCATCGTGTTTTACCGTTGCATCGGCTATGGACAGATACGGGTGAGGCTTCGTTCCATGCACCCTTCGTTGAAGGCTAATGTCATTTGCTGTTGACGATGGGGTGGGTGAAGCTGCCGCTGACTCAAGCGAGTGTCTTGACGGTACCGGCACCACTGTGCAGCATGCACAAGAAAGAACTTTCCGTGACGTAGGAGTTAAAACTTTACGATTGGTGTCGGTAATGGAGGATGACGACAGAAGCGGGAAGGGAAAAATTTATGAATAACACTTCAAACCTCAAACACGCTGAAAGAATACAAAAGCACCGCACGTAATCGATGTTGACATCGTGCGGGTCGCGAGTGCATCAAGTTCATGACACGGTGAAGGACAAAAAATAGCGAGCAGCAGAGGGTCCACCACAGTCAGGTCCCTCGTAAGCATCGGTAAGAAAGATGCATCGGTGCTGCATCGATACACTCTTGGATGCGATAAGTGGGGGTGATGGCAAACACCCACGCATACACCGACATCAACCAATCACATACGTGAGTTGGTTCCATGAGACGAATGTGTGATGGAAAAAGTAAAACAAGATCCAACTGCTAGGAATTCGTTTTTTTGTAACGCTCTTAATGTTGTTTCTACTGCAAGTAACTCAAGCGAAATTGATTGGCGATTGTGGCATGAATAGGGATTTGTAAAATTGATTCTTTTAAACAACCGCAGGGCTTAACTCAATGTTAACTCAGCTTAACTCAGCTTGATGAGATGCTCCTGATTGGGTTCATGTGTCAAGTAATATCTTCGTTACGTGGCGGAGATATGCAGAATATCTTATTTTCAGAGCTAAAGTAGCCAATAGAATTGAGAAGAACATAGCTTAAAGACGTGACTGTAAACGACAGTACCGATAAAATGTAGCTATGGACTTAATAATGGAGCTCAAACAACAATGCTTAATTACCTTTTCTAATCGGAAGCGCACTGAATGAATCTCTCACTTCATTGTATCTCCGTCAAAGGGTATAAGGTGGGACACATCGCAAAAAGACGTTAAAAATAAGCTGTTCTAATACATATGTACGGCCTCAGCACCATTTTTCGATCGAAAAAATTCGATAGGCGCTCACGTAAAACTGGCAGTATAACTATTTCTTTCATACTCCTGCATGAAGTCGATTCCCATCGAGTTCAGTACTTAGTGTAGGCAAACCAATTTTTAAAATATTTAATAAATGATTTTTTATCACCCAAAATATTGAAAAAGAACCAGAACAATTACCAACTTGCTTTTACATAACGTTTTTCAAAACCATTAACCTTGATTTATGGCATTTTTCTGATATTCGATAATTTCCGCAGCTCAATGAGTTGCGGATTTTTCGCCATACAAAGCGGAACGATCGAATTTTTGTAGCATAGTTCATTTTGCTCGTGAGTGTCATGGTATACCAGTTTTCAAAAAGACCAGTAAAATGAACACCTTGGCGGCGAATCGAGTGTCAAATGACACCAAAATGACAGCCGGATCGATCGAATTTTTTAGATCGAAAAATTGTGCTGAGGCCGGTAGACTTAATATTTAGGCTTAATATTTTAAATATTTAAAATTTATTGAGTTTTAGACTTGCCTCACAATTGATGACTTGCCTATACTATCAATTAGCTTTGATGTCCGTGACTTTGTGGAATTGATGCACTCATTCTAGGATAGTTTGTTTTACGTAGAAGGAGCACAGTGCACAGAGCACGTTCATACGTGGCTTGAACTAGTTACAGACTTGTTGTTAAGTCAAATAAGTTGACTAACGTAGCATGGCCTCAAAATTTGACTACATTCGCTGATATCAAGATGAAAAATAATTAGTTAAATTTAAGTGATTTTAGTTTTTGCTGGTCACTGATAAGGTTTTATTTTTTTTTTCGTCTTAATATAGTTTTATGTATCGCAATAATTTTCTCCAGATGTATGAACGAGACTCAATTAAAATCAACTTTAAATTACCACCCAATCTTGCAACTTTCTTAAGGTATATATGGGTTGACATTATTGGTATGAAGCTTTTCTCTGGTAGCTTAAGCTTTCGAAGATTTCCAGTAGCTGTAAAGCAGATGTTCGAGTTAAAATTCTGCCCAAAGGATCTGTTGGCTCAATTGAGGCTGTGCAATAATCACTACATTACATTTGCAATGCAAAAATAAAGCGTAACAAGAGTTAGCCACATGTAATTGGAATCATGTGTTACAATGATTAAGTATTGAAGGCTTTTTTTGTTGATTTATTGTTTTCAATAGCATGATTATAGCGTTTCGCAGTATTTTCATACTTTATTAACGATTCGCTCCTTTACATTTACGATCATGAAACTAAAATTAATGTAGTAATGTTTTTAACAAGCAGATATCGGATGAACAATGGATTGGGAAAGAGGGTTTAGTGCTCATGGGCTGGATTTTGCCTCCTTTTCTGTGATTCAGCTGCAACGTTTTTTATGGTCCAGTAAAGCAGATTATTAGTTTGTACTGCTGTTAAAAATAGCAAAATAGTAAAGCTCTGAAATCTATGACTTAAAAAATGAAATTTAAAAAAAAAACAGAACGAACAAAACATAATCGAACATCAATATTTGAAGTTTGTTATAAAAAATAAACCACAATTATGTTCACTTTCGCTCAATAATCAGTAAGTCGGGCGGAACTGCAGATCATTAAATGGAACCAATTTTTAAATCGCAGTTTAATCCACTACCCATCCTAGGCCAGAACAAAAATATTTTTCACAGTACTACTCCGGATGAAGCTTGAATGTACGATGGAAGAGGGATATTATGCCAGGAAAGGTAAAATGTAAATTTGTGTTGTTGTGGTTGCTGCTGAAAGATATTTTTTGTGATGTTTTCTCTTTTTATTGATTGGTTCATCAATTCGATGAATTAACAACTGGTACACTAGTTCAATTATATTTTGAAGAACATTGAACGATATGATTGAACAATTTTTTACACCCACACCACAATCGGGAAGCTGGATAAAAAATGTGCAACTACATTATGTTAGTGAGAATCGGATGCGTCTATCAACAAGGTGGAGTTATGGAAAATGCTGTTGCGCTATTCATACACTCATTTAATGTATATTTATTACAGAAAATACCAATGCAGCATGCAGAAAATGTTAAGTCAACATGCTATTAAAAGCACAAATGGCATAGCTGAACTCATAAATAATAGCAAAGTGAGAAGAATGAAAGATGTATTAAATGTTACATATAATCTGAGTTTAGCAGAAATAAAACAAGCTCTTAACAAAGCTCGCATTTATAATCGTGTAATTCGTAGATAGCATTTAAAATAATGTCAAACATTGATTCAAGTGTGCAGCAGATGCAGTGCCAGTACCAATGCCAATATGCTCCCATCATTCCACTGTCAAACATATCCTATAAACAACTCCGGTTGTCTGTTTGTGCTCAGCCAACCTTAATCTCCATCTACTGCGATTAGAGGATGTTTTTGCTTTCGATTACCAGCAGCCAGTCTGGGAGCTGTCCATCCAAATCAATGCGATGGTCCTAGCAGCGTCACTGCTTCGAAAACTCTACACCAAATCGAACGCATCGCTGTCAAAACCCCTTCGCTTGTTTAATTTTCCTCGTTGTCATTATTCATTTGCTCCCGTTCGGTGCTTTGCTGTAGCAGAGCAGCGACCCAAAGGGACGATTTTCCACCCGACCAGATCGCGAACCAAATCGCTCGGTGGACCTGTCAGCAGAAGCATTATACGTTCTTATGTGTCTGTTTTGTAGGGTGGGTTTTGGGCCCTTTTTTCTGTTTAATTCTCTAAGCTCCCTAGCAGAACTCACACTCTCCACAGTACAGTTTCTGAGCATCGTGGATGCTTTATTTTCATTACACAGCTCACCCCGTTCGATCCTTCGGAGGTCAGGTTTTCTGCAACGTTGTCGCCGTTGTATCAACCGAGCGCGATTGTACGTTGTAGCAGACACTACGCCAACTTACGTATGCACGACACGCTGTCGTCGCGAAAAACGCTCGTCGCCCTTTTCCACCTCCTTCTAACCACTACCAGGCGGCTACCGATTTTATGGCAAGCGCGTACAAGAGAGCTTATGGAAAACAACGGTTAAAAATACGTGTGGAATGGCAACGGTGGTGGTGGTTGAGGTGCGTGCGTGCTGATGGTTAGCATTGCCATGGGCGTAATGTTGCGTTTGTCGCGACTCTCGCGCAATAGGGAAATGGTGCGTGAAAAGAGGTTTCATTTTGAAGCAATTTCATGTAAGGGTATGCGCTTGGAGGCGTTTTTTGCTTCTTGTTAGAGGCAATTAGAAAGAATTGCCTTGTTGCTCAGGCTTGACAGAAGGGTACAGATGGTATGAACATGTTTCAATGTAAACACATACACACAAAAAAACAAGGTTCCACATATTTAATATGGACGAGAGCTGCTGTGAAAAGGGATAAAAAAAGAAACAGATGAACATTATGAAATTTTATGATAATATAAGTTACATGCACCTGCACTACACAAAGTTTGCTAATGAGGTTCTTGGGCTAGGAAAATTAAATATATTTTATCACCTAACATCTGATTCGATGAAAGGTTTTGCAATTGAAATGGGATATGCTGAACTTTATTTCGCTTTAACTGCGCTGCTTAAAAAAACCTATTTTAGATTTGAGAACATTTGAGGGACCTCTTTGATGTACTGGGATAAGCATAGAAATAGGAATGGGTATTGGTAAAGTTGTACATAGAACATCTATCAATACATAGTTCATCGCCAAAGTTGAAACATTCGAAACATTATATAAAATCAATAGATGAAATGAAGAACCAAATAGATAAACCAAGAGCAACAATGTGTGAGAGTTCTATGAAATATATGCACATTTAAAAATCGTCATCTCGTAATCAAATACCACCTGCGGTTCCCTAGGCATATTTTGCTGATCGCTAGGATACAAATATCTTTGACGTTCCAAGTTTTTGAGCTTAGAATCCTGTAAAACATGTAACATTGATGCTCATTACCTGTACAAGCACCAGCGTACATCCATTGTAACAACGTATGACAAATATATGAGGTCTTGTGAAATACTGCCTTCCACCAATGAGGATTACGAATATATTGTGTTATTTACATCGGAAATCTGAAAATGCAAGATTTTCTCGCCACGTGTACAACGATGCGCTTTAAATTTTTGGATCAAACCGTTGAGTGTTGACAAGTAGCTCATAAATTTGATTTCACACTTTGCCGTGTGCAATGGAACAGAAAATTCCATTTCATCTCTAGTGTCGTTTGTTGGTTTTCATTTTTCCCTCTGAAAAGAAGATGTCTTTGAATGATATTTCCATGGGTTCAATAATGTTTGCATAGCATCAAGCATCATACTTGTTTTGCAAATCCACTCGTGTGTGATCGAATGGCGATATCTCAGGACATGAGTCGTTATTGCTCGGTTGTAGCACCACCGATTTCACAACATTTCACTTTCTGGTACGGCTCTCACAAGACTCCTCTTGGTAAATCTTCTTGACAAGTTTGTGCTGTGGTATTTGGTAAACGGTTGTTGTCAACCACTTTAAGCCGGATGCAGTATAGTTTTCCTTTTTGCGGTGTGAAAGTGGAATGACATTGTCTGTCAAAATAATAATAAAAACTGCTCATTGGCTTCTATTTACGTATGAATGTACAGAGTGCTGATGTATTTCAACAATTGCAGGTAGAGCAGGATATAATTCAGCTTGAAAATGTAGGACAGTGACTGGTTGTAGGGGCTCCAGATACCTTAAGGCTCATGGGTCACTTTAAAGCATTCACTTCCTAGCACGGGCTATACATACTCATCGCATTGTCAGCTTATAGTGTCAGTGAAGGCAGCTTGTTTGTTTGTTCAACTAATTAAGCTTTTTTTGCCTACCCTTCACCGACCATGAAGATGATCAAGCGGGAACATGGCATAGCCTTTTATAACCATTTCCGGGACCGAAATGCTTACCAGTGGCAAGCCAACTTTTAGAGGAGCAATGTTTTTCGAAGGCCCAAAGGCAACACAATTTCATTCGACTGCGGTTGGATGAGCTTCCTGGCTGGTGTGAAGTCTGGCGTGTGATGCCCAAACCGGAAGCAACACACTGTATGCGATGGGTGTTCTTGCCGAAAGTTTTACGAAATTGTTGGACACTCTTACTGTGAGCAATCCTTCATGGCAGTGGTACGACAGCTGCTAGAAGCTTATGTGGTTGTTGTGGCATTTGTTTAATGCTCTGTCTCATTCTCATTCTCTCTTCTGCTCTCCAGCGTTAAATGCTTTCAATGTTCCCATCGGATGTGTAATTATGGTCCCAGGGATATTGTTAGAATGTTAGAACTGTTGAAATGTAACAATGGTATTTTTTCGCATCGAGCTGCATGAACTGCAAATGTTTCTTTTGGAGTGATTCTTTCCAAAATATTAACTGAATCCACACTTTCTTTAAGTTGTGATAAACCGAATTCCTTTCCAACATCGGGTGTCTGAAGAATATGCTGACTGGTTTCTGCGTCATTAGTTTTTGCTGTTTACCGATTTTCTTAATGATAATGGAAAGTGAATCAAAGCCTATGGCTCAACCTCTCGACCATTAGCGGCCTGCTGTTTTAATTTCCACCAGAAGATTTGTTATAAATAAACATCTTCCACCTGGCCGCACCCGTACCATTCACAGTTTTCAATGACATAATTGATGTCTACTGTCAGCAAACCGTATTTAAATACCCATCTTAGCGGATGATCGCCTTCAAAGGTCTCTTTGCTTAGCGCCCCTTTTCCGCAGTTTTCTACCACAAAGGCAAAGAATCAGGCTAAAACACCGCAAAGACTATGGGGAAGGTAAACCATTAACAAGTCAGAAGATTACAATGTGTTTGTGTTTGAAAGTGATTATCTTTCTTGGAGGCAAAGCTGTTAACCTCAAGATCAAGACACCCTTAAAGCTGATCGAAATAAAGGATTTAAGCACCTGTTACAAATAAAAAGAAATCGTCCTTCTTGGCGATGTTCCAGCAACTTGAAAATACACTCTAAATTTAACGCATAGGATGGAAAAAGCTCTTCCAAAGCTTACCCACCCACAGAGCATACCACCCGACAACAAACCGGCTGTGATGCGAAATTCAATTATTTATAACTTCCAGCAGGAACTGTCACGAAAACGTAGAGAAATTATTTTTCATTCCTTATTCATGTGAGGTTAACCGTGTCGGGAACGCCGAACAGACACACCCATCCCCGGTGCTAGGAAAGCGTCACGGCGCCAGCAAACAATCGCCCACCCCCAACAGCCGATGTGTACCAAAAAGCTCAGCAAAAAAATGTAAATCCCTACAGATTCAAGCACAGCAACCTAGCACTCTACCTCGCAGGTCAACTTGATTATGGCACTGGCAAAGCGTTAGCAGTGCCCGCATGGGGAAAATCATCCAATATTCCCCCACGACTCGAACGACGGGACTTCCTCACTGGAGACATTCAACAGTGGAGCGCTCTGTGGAACGCATTCTTGAACACGCTCGGTGGCGACGCGGCAAAGCAATTTGTCAGAGCATTGCACACAAACACATGCACACATGTGCATATGTAGAGCACATACACATTGAATCGAACGGCGAAACACCAAAGTCATCCATTTTCTGTACCGTCTTGTTGTCTCCATTCTCTTGCCGACAAATACTACCACACCATTTTCCCTAGTCGACAAAGCCCCTAAGCAGCGCGCGTTTAATGGTGAAGAAATGGCGATATTCTAACGCTCGGTATGCTGTTTGGTTAGTTGGTGGTTTCAGCGAATGCACTTGCACCATACCCATGTGCATGCCCGATGACGGTGGCATGTTGGGATGTTAATGTTCTTCGAAATCGAACCAATGTATGGCCACAGTGCAAACTAGCGGCAAGGCTTGGTAAATGGGACAATTTCGCTCGCACCCTCGCGAGATCTGGCACTGTGGTGGTGTGGCAATAAAAATTTAGAACAACGACAATTGCAAAGCAAAGCATCCCACAACGGGAAGCGATCTTGTGGGGCATCCCGCGGGCGACCGAGCGCTCAGGCGCCAAAGCGATGCCAATAACAATGGGAGCTTGTACCTCTTCTTCCTAGAGACAGTGTGTACGTGTGTGTGGATTTGCAGGAGGGATCCAGACGTACCGGGTTTTGTGCAAATTTATGATTGCATGACCATAGACCAGCCGGGTTTCTTATGCGTTTGTGTGTCAGTTACGAGTGTACGATTTCGATCAGCAGGTTCACCAACTCGAATGAAGTCGTAATGGGGCATTCTTCTAGTGGGTTTGCCGGCTAACGGCATTGGTTATTGGCAGTTTCGTTTGGCTGACGATGCGAGTAGTGGTAGCTGAGGTCGATGAAATGCAAATTGAAAGTATTGTGCTACCCAGTGTCCCATCAGGTCGTGTGGTAAGAGTTCATGATGGTTTTTTTTTTTTGCTGACTGTGGACATCTGTCCAAAGCAGAACAGAATCGCTTGAAGATATTTTTTTTAATTCCATAAGATTAAGTTAATTTGGGTTCCTCAGATAGTATTGTACATGGAGTTTGGAAGGGTTTTTTATACATTGTGTGTGTTTCAACATAGACATTGTTTCAAGGAAGGTGTTAAAAACGGATTTCATGAACATCGTTGTTTTGTTTTAATTGTACACCGAAATAATAATTATAGTAAATTATTTAATTTTTCATCCACTATCATATCCATTTCATTTGCCCATGAGACTCTTTGTGCGCAACACACAAAACACAAACACAAGCATTATTTTAGGTTGTCACGCAAATTTATCCTCCACAACAATCGCCCGTTTTTCTCAGAAGTAGAATTCATGCTCCTTTTGGGTCTGGGGCGCATCCTCTTTTGTACGTTTGCAATGAACGACCACCGGATTGGTTCTTCGCTCGGTCGATCCTTCCGGTGCAAACAAAGAGAGACCGTCTTGGGAAAATCTTGGTTCCCTTCGATGGGCTCATCGCTTTTTAACAAAAACCGTGGAATGAAAACAAAAGGCTTGTATTTGATCCTAGTACTGACCCACGGTATCGTAGCTCAACCCGTTGGCGGACACTTTGCATTGTGTAGCGCTCATCCGGTGTGGAATGGCGTTTGTCCTTAAACGGAACACGATTACGTGTATGGTTTGGTTTATGATTGTTTTTACGTTTTGCCCTACGCTTTGGTACCGAACATGTCGTAGGGCGCATTGCTTTTGAATAGCCTTGATGCTTTTCTTAGAAGATGTTTCCCTGAACTCGACGTTGTTGAATGCAGGCACAAAACAGTTCTCCGAAATGGGGGCTCCACATCGTAAGTGTGTGTTTGTATGTGTGTATTTAAAACAATGAATTATAACTATCGTGATCCTACCTATCCGAAATGCTATCCAGTTAATTTACTCTGTATGTGCCTTCTTTTTTTATTTCCTTTCTGTGCTTTCGAGTGTTTTGTTTTCTGATTTTTGCATTGTTCAGTGGTCGTACCGGTTTAAATTATCCAACCCTGGGTTGGTGCCGGCTGGAGACCTACCGACAACCTTCCAGCCCTTCCAGCATTTGCGGCGGTTGAAAATAAGACTGATAATGTTTCACAGCCATCGCTCACCCATTCCACCATCGCGGACGGTTGCACGACAAACGATTCCTCATCGCGTGCCGGTGACACTAAAAACCGCCAGCTCGCGCGATACCATAAGCCCCGACAGTTCACAGTCATTTATCTACGGGGAAAATTGCCACACAGTTTGAGAAATAACTTTTCACCACCCCACAACTGCCATGTCACGGGAAATGAGGTCCCTGTGTGCCGGGATGTGGTATAGGTGATTCCGAACGAAGGAAGCAACTGTCATCGGGGTCGATGCTGTTGCGCGAGGATTTAAAGCATCGGCTGTTGTCACAAGAGCTCAATGGTTGCTGAACAAACTACCAGGCCTACGAGAGGATGGTTTGAAACCATCAACGGCTCGGAAAGAAAAAAATGAACAAGCGCATATTTTAAAATTTAACGGCTATTTTCTACACGCTTTCCAACAATTCTTTTAAATGA
The DNA here is from genome assembly GCF_943734735.2 of Anopheles gambiae. NCBI lineage: Eukaryota > Metazoa > Arthropoda > Insecta > Diptera > Culicidae > Anopheles > Anopheles gambiae. The sequence goes on along the minus strand of NC_064602.1, from coordinate 41,022,000 downwards.
GGAAGGAAATTGGGCAGCGTTTAACCATTTGGGGCATAATTAAAGAGCTACCAGAGGGTGTTGTTTTTCTGTAAATTTCTGGAGCTGAGTGCGAGCTAAAGTTTGCACACGCAATTTTGTGTGGCCAACCGCATCGTGGTTTAAATGTCGTTGACGAGTTTGAGCTGAGTTACATTAGTTTCATAATATGTTGCTGTGAAGCGGGTGCTATGCATTCATCTTCGCAGTAGCAGATGTGGCCGTAACCGCAAAACTCCAACAGAAAGATACGCTCCAAGCTTAACATCAATAAGGTGTTGGTTTTCTTGTACAATGTTGCTATCTTCGATTACCAGCAACACCGAGCTCTGTGTTCGGTGTATAAGTGTGGGCTAGGGTGTTTCGAGAGAAATTTATTACTTAAAGTGCTCTTTATCGAGAAATAACGTATCGGTGCCTTAGATTTCGTTCATTTTATTCGTTTGAATATTCATAACAGTGAACAATTTAAATTCAGCCCGTCACACAATACTGGCCCTGTGCCATTTAGGCCAAGTTTTTTGTTTGTTCGTAAATTATGGCGATAAGCGCCAAACAAATGCGCTGGTGCACATCAGAATATGCAAAGTGATTAGTTCGATCTCAATGCCTTTATTTGTAGCTCTCTCGAACAGCTGCGCACGATTGTGGAGAGGGAATCAATTATTCTTTCCTTAAATTATGACACTCATGGTCACATGGAATTCGGGAATTTACTGATCCCTTTTGGTCATTGTGGCCACAGCACCTACCTCTTTCTACCTAAGCCAATTGATGGCTATAAATCTTCTAAATTAGTTTACCGTACGGACGATGCCCATTATCGTCGCACTCATTAACTCCTGACACCAGCACTATAATGGTGCACCACAGCATGGCACAAGGTAAATGGAGAAGTGACTTAGTGGCTCCCCCTGGGGCATCCGGGAGGGGCACCATTTGGTCCAAGCCTTAACTGAAAGAAAAGTACCGGGGAAAAGATGTAGAAATAAACCACCTCCCTATCAGTAACTCAAGGGCTGTTTAATGAGCTTCGAACTGTTCCCGGAATCATGATCCCGGGCAATAAAGGAGGTTTTAAGCGGGTTTGGGAATACTTGGACGCTCGGTTGGAATACTGATTTTTTTTGTATGCACTGAGCAGGAGAGTTGGAAATTTTCCCATCGAGGTCAGCTATTATCAGCTGTAACAAATCTATTTCTGCTGCCCTTAAACTGCTCTTAAAGGTTTTTCCCCCTGCACTCCTTCCTGGTCCTCCATTTACTTCTGAAAAAAAGAACCAAAATGCTGAAAATTCGGTACTCTCGTTTGAGTTTTACCGCAGGTTAAGCTTTACCGCGTGAAAGGAAAGCGCACTTTGCACCGCAAGAAGAAGAGCGAAAGCTTCCTTACGGATCGGTCTGGCTTCTCCGTTTGATTGGGGCAAGCGGTTTTGGTTTAAAAAATTCCAGTCATGTCCTGTTTGCCGCTGCTGCTTGCTCAGCGGTTCGATTGGATGATTGCAAACATTGGCCGCTGGAAAAGTTTCGATGTATTTCTCTCTTTCTTCTGCCTTCCCTTCACCATCCGCCGTTTTCTCGTACTTTTTTCATCCATTTTAGGTGTTTCTCAAGGTCCTGCGGTTAAGCAGAGAGCAGCAGCAGGTTCTACCTGAGCTGTTCCCGATGGAATACTAACACAATTTTCTTATCACTGCTTGTGTACTTTTCTTCCCATTCTCTGTTTGAATTTCACCACTCTAAAGTTGTGTTTTTTGTGCTTCCTTTCTCTTAAAACGTTCTTTTTTGCAGACATTGCGCAGGAGCCACAGAAGAAGCGCTGGCGCGTTTGACGGTGAGTGATAAAATACGCAACGCTATTCCCAAGAACTGGCGGTGACCAGTTGTGCATGAATTTTATTCTCCTCGCCGAGTGGCATCGTTTAAGTCAACACACATATGCACACAGAAAATTGAGATCAAACTATACGAAGTGTAAGATAAGCTGATATCATAACTTGCCGATGACTTAAGAGCACTTTACAGTGAATGTCACATTACTAAGGCAAGTGTGATGCTGAAACTACTTCAAATCATCGTTAAATGATTAAACCGTGCTGACAGTTAAGTGATGCCAGTGAACAGTGGTGCCACAGGCTCTGGTGATTGGAAGTGCAGAAAAATATCGGCAAGTCAAGAGTGTATAAAAAATTGATGAAACTATCTGGTGCATTTGGAAGCAAAAACGATCAAACTCCGCAAGAAAAGCAAACTAATACGACGCGCTGGACGAAAGACAACAGGTCCTTCTTTTTATGCTGCATCCAGACGATCCATTACTAGACGATCCCAATGAATGTGGTTGGATTGCTGCAAATAATAATAGGTGAGTGATGCTATTGTATTAACAACATTTTAAAGTCACTATGGGGTATAGTATATAGAATTTTTTATCAAAGAAATTGTCACAAATTGCTCTATTTTACGCAGTAGTGTGTTGATATTGATTTCATTAATATTTCAATGTGAAACAGAAGATGAATCGTGAATTTTAAAATGTTGTTCCGCTAAGGTTTGTAATGTTGAAAAAGGCGTTTTTTAGATTTACGATTGACCTAGTACATGGACCTCCGTTTAGAAGTTGCACATACTTCAACATAATTGCTCTGATTAGTATACCCACTCACAGCAACTACCCGTTCTTAGGTTGAAGCTTTCTACCGCTTTGTGATAAAGAGTTTCAATAGAACAACATTTATGTATGCACACTTAATGGGAATAAGACTCTCCTTCACAAAAGGAGAAGAAGACAATCCATTACATCGTAGGGATGCCTCCTGCCGGTACTTCAACTAATTGATTGAGAATTTCATTCAATCTTGTCAGGGCAATCAAAACAAAGACACTCAACGAACCCATCCAGTCCAAGCAGGAAACACTGCCCCAGATCGGTTCATACGGCAATGAGGCTTTCTTTTTTGTCTTACGAGACGAGTAACTAGACAACGATGGTCATCTAAAAGATTCTTCTGGCTTCTTCCATCGTTTTCTTGCCGCCCCGTGGCCTTAATCGAGTGGTACGGTATGGTGCAAAGGCGATGGCTGCTATCAGGTGGAAAATTACACTTAGATAAAGCACACGCCACACGGCAAAGCAATACGAGTCTGTTATTTTACCGGTCTCACGGCTAGTGGATGTCTTTTTTTAAATTTTATCTTCAAAAAGTCAACTTTCCAAGGCGTGTCCCCTATTTTACCTCCATCATCGTGTACCGGAAGCCGTTGTACAGCAGCAACCGATGCGATAATGTGTGCCACGGGATGGCTCCTGTCGCTTGTATGCTCCGTCTTCTTTTTGATTCTTTATCGTTCTATTTTTGCTTTATATTAACACTCGACGAGCGCATAAAACAAATTTAACTGTCAACCATCGTTAAAACGGACACGACCGTGAGGCCAAAGCGTCTTGAAAGGGCTCTTACTTAGTGGCTTGCTTTCTTCGGCTCGTTTGCCTTGTCACACTTTTAACAAGCGCAGTGTAAAGAAGAAATAGGAACCTTCCACCACTGTACTAAGGGGCGAAAGAGAGAAGTAAAACTTTTGACGGTTTCGAACCTACCCGGACAACAGCTCAAATTATCACTCTTATTCGTCTACCGAGCAACCCACTGCCATAGCAGACATCTTTGGACCGGCGCCCCATCTGAGGGACATTCTGTGAAAAAGGCAGAAACAAACTGCAAAATAAAAGCACGTTATCCGAGCAACGATCGGGCGCGATCTCAAATCTCGGTCCCAAAATTACCACCCTAATTGATACTTGTGCGGACAGTGATGACACTACTGCAGTGATTGACGCACCAATGGTCTTTGTGCTTGTGTTTGTCATGAAAAAAGGACTCTTGAAGATATTTGGAGCTTCTCTATGAGTTGAACCTTTTTTTAACTCGCTTTTCTCCCAACAACAAACGATAAACGAATTGAGCTTTGAAACGTACGCACGCCGTATTGTGATATTGGGAGAAAAGGGGGCAAACAGCACGCAGCATCAACCAAACGAGGGGAAAAGGAGTAAAAAAAAAGGAAAAGGTAAACCCATCCGGGGACAGCATACGATCACAAAACACGAACGATAAAATCATCATCTTCCACTTTGCCAGAAAAAAGACCGTCATAGCTACGGTTTTATCTCACCTTCTCGAATGCAGCAAGTGGTATCGCAGCTTCGGTAGTTTTCGCTTTTTCGCTGAAGTCGTACCTTCGAGCAACCCCGTCGAATGGTTCCGTTTGATCTTGAGTTTCAATTCCCCGGATGGCTTCATTTGCATTGAAGATTAACCTTCTGGTAGTAAGCAGGCGAACAAGCGAGTGCGTGCAGCATTTCGAAAAGAGACTGATGTGGTTTAGCGTTCGGCGAGAAGCAGAATTTTTCCAGGGTGAATCCTAAACTCGATTGCACTATGTTTAGTGTTACCTCTAAGCAAGATAGTGGGAAACAGAAAAAAAAATATAGAAAACTTTTCATCAATAGGTTTGAGCGTTTTAGTTTTACTTATAAGATATATTTAGGAAGTGATAAAGAATGCACGATTCGATAGGGTGTGGTGTACATTGTATTTGACAGTGTAACATTTAGAAAAATCAAATAGAAAAATGTAACATTCTGATCAATCAAGTTCTATTAAAATTACATTTCCTTTACTAAGTTTAAGGCCATCATTTCAGTTAACTTATTTATCTGAAATGATGCCATTAATCAAACAAAAGGACATACAATTTGATTTAAATTTGCTTGATTAGAATGATGTTTTGCACCATAAAACTCAGACGATATTGTTGTAATTGGTTCAGTGCAAGCTATTTGAAAGCTCAGCAAATCGCGAAAGAAAGCTTTTTAAACCTAAACTTTCACACTGAAACTTATTCAGCGAGTACAATATGCCGCATTGCATTTTACGCATCATGAGAATCCTTTTGCTTATTGGATTATGGAAACATAATTTTATGGTAAAACATCCTTCAGTGTGCTATAAAGCTCCTAACGAAGTGATGTTTTCGCAATAAAAAAGCTGAGTATCATTGCCTTGGTTCCTTAAAACTTTTCCATAAAATTTATTTTGAATCGGTGCTATAACGATATGTTAATTTTTGTATATGCTTTTTTTTCGGTATATGAAACTATATCTACATTATAGCACATTTTGTTCTAAAATTAAATAGCGGTTTTAGTACAAGTATTATTCACACTTTATAGTATGCTGCTATAATACTTAGATATCCTTCCTATAATTAGTTGCTCAGTTGCTAAGTTGCTATATATTTGTTAAGCTATAGTACTCAACAACATAAAACTAAATGACTCTGGTATTAGATTGCAAGAGAATTTTCCATTTCTTGCTTTAATTTCCAAATTTCCCAAAAACAAGTGAGAAATTATACGTCATAAATAAAATACTTGGAATGAGATTTAAAACCTCGTTTATGCTTTCAATTTCACACAATAATATACAATATGCATGCATTTTGCATCGCTTGTGCGGAGGACATAACAGGAAAAATGTAGCAAAGTATATTATTTGCAAACCCTTGTCATACACACTTCCGGATCAACGCTGACTGACCCTTTGTGCTATCTTCTCTGCTGCAAACAAAGGTACGTATGCGCTGCAGTTCCAAGGATAAGCTACTGGCGTACGGTTGGCTCGAAAGTATTTTGTGTCGTGATGAATTATCATAAAGGCATAAATAATGTGTATTTATACTGACGTATTCATTGCATTGTTGCAATGAAGCATGCAATCAGTGTGGTCTTTGTTGTATTTTTTAGCTTCTTTTTTATTCCTATCGTGGTAGTATTGCACAAATTACGGCACGATTATTGTTTGTGTCGAAATTATTTTTTGTTTGCTTTTTAAAGGTTTTTGTGGACTTTCTGACTTTGCCGATAACGTCACTGATCGTCAATGAATACAAATTCTGTCCTTTGAATGCGTTTTTGTGTTTTTTATGTGTAGGCCACACTTTTTGATATCCTTTGAGAGCAGCTGCCTCTTAAACTTATGAACGCATCCAAACGTTTCAGGCAGTGGTAAAACAAATGACACCGATCAACCGAGACCAATTTATGATGATGCAAATTGTTGTCACAATAAAGGCGAATCATCATCCAAATTAATTATGACGCTGGTAATTGAATAATGATAATTAATTGATATGCAGCGCATCGATCGTCGCATTAATATTGCTTCAGCGTTGAAGCGGCCGCTTGTGACCTCGGAATGTTTAAATTGCAGCACATTCAATGCATACCGCTCAGTGGTTGTCGGGGTCAACTTCAAAATTAATGTTGCTGAACTATTTTGAGTGGTTGTTAACTTATCCTCTTGCGCATACCCTGTTCATAAACACATCGTTGTTGCCTCATTGATGTTAATTTAATTCCCTTCAGCCATAGAGGTTTTGGTAGATCATGCTGTTTTTTTGTTGTACTTTGGCTCAATTTTAGTGGAGCTGTTGCTTTTCACTTTAGGCTGATCAGTGACTGACGCATTGGCGGTGGAATGCACCGCAACCAAACCAGCTGAAGATTGAAATTCAACCACACATACGCTCACGCAAAGGCTGGCCGTGTGGTTTGCATCAAACATATCAATCATTTAACGAAGGGTGTTTGTACATTCACAGCACATAGGCACGCGCGCAAAGGGAGGCCATAAACCACAATGTTTGTCGATTGTGACATATTTGTGGCGTTGATTGATCGGGTGTTGGTCGAAGCTACTGAAAGTACAACTTAGCTGAGAGGGTACGATTAAAGAACTGAATGGAGATGGTGGAAATTAACTGAATAATTGCTTTTTCGTGGGCCGGTGTCGGAAAATTCGTTGTAAATGGTAGAAATATTATTTACACTTTTTCTTAATATAAACTCAAAAGTACGACTGTGCTTACGCTGTGTGAATCAGATTAAAATAAAATTAATTTTTCACAACCATAAATGTAAATGTATTTACTATAAATGTAAAGTAAATGAATGTTCATATTAATTCATCAGTAAAATGTTTGTGGCTATACACATAAATTATGCGACATTACATAAAAAAATAATGTGACCCTCAACAAAACCTTTTCAATCAATCAGAGCAATCAATTTGTTTTACCGCACACTGTAATGGCGGTGAACAAGTAGGGACGATCGTTTCACGATGAATTGTTTCGCCTACTCGTATGGACCATCTCATTTCGGAACCATCAAAAATATTCGGCCCAAAATCATTCAAACGGCACCGTACCATAAAACATAGCCACCGTCATTTCCGTTTCAAACCAGCTGAGCCTACAGTCCGCCAGGTTTAACAGTTTGAACCATCGTAGGCATAGTAGAGCGAGAGAGGAAAATATTGTGATGGAAGTAATAGCTGACAATAATCCATTTACATCCCTCCGACTGACTGACTGATTGTGATGATGGTCCACCCGCAAGAAGCCGTAGGTCAGTTTGAATACTTCCCCTATCATCACCATCGTCATGCGTGGAAGCCTCCTTCATGGCTCATGTTTATGGATTTATTACAATTACATTGCAAACCCTATGCCCCTCTTTGACCGGCTCGCTAGTCACACACTCCATTCATCATGTTCTAATCGAAATTCCCTCTGTGCCCCGACAAATCAATCAAAACGAAAACGTATGATGAGTGTATGTTTGAATCTTTAGCTCCCGAAACGATACTCACCAGCAGAAAATGACCACACCGTCTGCCCGACGGACCCAATTCGAAATTCCACCGTTTTGCTTGTCATGTCATCGTTTGCATGACAATCAAGGCATCGCCCAACACTGGCCATGTTTAGTCCAATTCCAAGAGCTGTCTTAAAACAGCAACAGAAAAAAGCAAACGAGAGAGGAAACCCTGTCACTATCCCGAGGACATCAGCGAATGCTGGACAATTTACCAATAATAAAAAAGGACACAAGTCATGTCTGCCAGGAACCCAGTATAGTTTTGACATGAGTTATCACCCAACATTTCCTTTGGCTTTCGAGGACCGTTTGTTGGGGTTCAGGCCAGCGTTCTGTGTCGAGTTCAGTTCTGTTCCTTGTTGTACGAGTGTGTCCAGCTGTCAGTGTAGTGCCAGCCGCTCATCAACGAATTTGTCCTATTGTACGCTTCCTTGATTTGTATATCGAGATAAAAAAAAACCATCTTTTAACGAGGGCTATTTTGTATATGTATAAATGATGTAATGATACTATTTGTTCAGGTTTCCCGTTGTAAGAGCTCTTTTCTAAACGATCATTATTCAATTAAGGTTGACAACGGAATGAAAATCTTTTCTAAACACTTTTTTTGTGAATAAGTGATCCGATTATGGTTAGGACTGATAATCCTGGTATGGTAACAATAAGTCACTGAAAGCCAAAGCTCACTTCACTAGTGGGTACAAGGCAGGCCTTGACCGATAACGGTTGTTGTGCCAAAGAAGAAGAAGAAGAGTTACTCAGTCCGTGGGATATACATTTTTAAAGCACCATACTTAAAGCACTTTATTGCAGCTTTATTTACATTATCTTACATCTTACATGGCCTTAGGATCTTGAGAGCGCAGAACGTAGTCACTTCAATAGTTCGCAAAATATGTTCAAGCAAAACACACATAAAAAATTCTGTTTGTAAGTGGTAGAGTTTAAAATTATATTGCCATGTTTTTTTATGACACCCATCAAACGATGGCATCCAGCGCTGCTTATTATCTATTTTAAAAAAAGATAAGATAAAAAAACACACAAAAAACAAGTAAAATCAAGCTCCGGCGCACTCTGCATTAAAAAACAAGAGAAAAGTCGAGCATACTTCGTAGTAGACTGGATGCCCTCTTGGTCAAGTTTTAGCGGAGATTGCACCGGATTTCACTGAATCATTGTGTGGAAAATTGAAAATTGGTAATAAATTCTTGGAAAAAAGGAGTTATCCAATGGCTCAATCAAAAATCTGACGCCATCAAAATTCACTAGTAGGACGATGTAATCACAAACTGGCACGGAAACTTTAAGAGCATAGTCTTGTTGAAGCTGTGCCATTGTACCATCCACTACAAATCAGTTGAAATCAAGGGAATAGGTTTTGAGTGAAAAACGAAACACAATCTACATGCACCATCCCGACCAAACCTTTCCAATATGAACAGAAAAAAATGTATAAATGAAAGCAACAAACCAACCCAGCCGTTTGATGGCTTTGGTCGACGCCTGTCGTTGATATTGGCCACAGCCGCCTGCAGCATGAGATGCAATAAAGAATGTGAAAATTTAATGACCTTCCAGCTCACCCCGCTAGTATGTAGGTTTGTCCAGCTCTGCATTTCCCTTCGACAACGACTTTTGAACGGTACTTCTTTACACGGTTCTGTTCCGATCATAATCGCCAATATGTGTGTGTGTGTGCTTCCTCAGGATTCGGTCATATTATCGGACTGAACCGGTTACCATGAGCTAGTCAACCGTAAGCCGTCCACAACCGGATTGTGTTCCGGTTTAATGGTTACCGTCAACTTTTTATGGACTGGCGATTAAGCTGATGATATTTTTATTCCACCATAAAAAAAAATGCTGAAATCCATGGCAATCGATTCCGTACACACAGTCAGTGTAACTTTCCTTCTAGCAATGAAGTAGCGCAGGCTGCTGTTGTTATTATTAATATTTGTTATGACGAGCAACCGGATTTTAACACAGTACACTGTCATCTCTCCCCGCAGTTCGCTGTCAAATGGGTACTATTTTTTATAACTTTATTAAAAAGTATTCATTTTGTCACGTTGGCCGTTACCGTGGTGGTATCATTTTTGAACTGAAAATTGACACTGGAAAAACCATCGTTGCTCGTTTGATGTGTTGCTGTTTTTTGTTTGCATGCTGAGGTTTTGGAATTACCGGCAGATATAACCCGTGATCATCGCGTTGATGGTTGGTGATGGCTGGTTCAGTGAATTTGTGTAGATTTAATATCATTGATCATTTGATAAACCGGTCATCAGTACAAAATGTGTTCTTTAAGCTAAAATTTGTGTATGTGGCGTAATGCACATTTGAATATTATCAAAATATGATACTATCAACATCATCTTTAGCAAAACTACAATGTTGCTATTGTTCTGCTATCGCAGCAAATTCAATTCTTTCATGACAGAAGATAATTTTGAGGCTGTGAAGTCTAGAGCTGTAAAATTGCTACGAATTAAAAAGTAAGCAAGTGTCTGACGGACGTGCTTATTTCTTTCAAAGACAGAAAGCAATAGCACAAAATCATGCAATAAAGTAATCAGTTAAAAAACTGCGGTAAATTTTACCAAGCCAATTGTCTACCACTAACATCACGATAGCATTGTTGGTTCTAAAAACACGATTAAGTGAGAGCAAACGATAAACTTAACACCAATCATCTCGCAGCCTGAGAACTATTAAAACTACTTCATCAAATGGCAGGGACCAATAAATCATTCCTGCGAACAAAACGATACTCTTATCAACCCACAGTCCCATCCTATGCGAGGCTCCACTCACACCAAATACAAAAACGAGTCTTAATCCACTTTGCATACAGTAGCGAGAACGCAAGTCGCAAGCCAACCGGAAGCGCTAGTGCACCGTCCGAAGCACGATGAAAAGAGCAAAAATAAAAGAGTGTCCAAATTTTTATCCACCATTATTCCGATAACGAATGATTACGAGATGAAGCAAATTATGTCATTCGGAAGAATGCACAACCCGGAATGAAAGTCCAGCCGCTGAGAGACGACGCGTAGCGAACCTTTCCACCTATTCTGGGTCGGATCATCCGTGCAGGATAAAGGGAGAAAAGTTTCCGCTGTGCTTATGACTGCCATCCTTTAGAGTACGTGTGAGTGAATTTGAATGCTCTCTTTCATGCAGCCAAATCTGCAAAATGGTACGCCATCGCTCGACCCTGTTGGCACGTGCAAGCGTAGCTGATCATGCTTCCTGGTTTTTAACAAGGGTAGGTAGAGGAAAACGGATGCCATTGGATTGGGAGTGCTTGAATACGCCGGATTCAACCAACTCTTTAGTGTGCCCCTTGGTGGAAAGTTCTGAATTGGAAAGCTACTGTTTTTTTGGACATGGTAGACCGCGAGTTTCCTGCTGCTGCTTGGCTCGCAGCAAAATGCATGACACCTTCAGTTCACGAATGACGCTCTTTTTTCCCACGGAGTATTTCACCGTCACTCTTTCAGCTAGCGTCAGTGTAAGAATGTGAAGAGATTTTATCTACTAGATTGAATTGGAACTACATGACGCCAGACCAACGCTCACTCACCAAAAGCTTATACATATTGTGTCTCTTCGACGAGCCTCATAACACTTGCACCACTCTTGCGGCCAGCTACCGGCGCTGGATTTTATTCCTTTTTGTTTCACTGTGCAGTTAAATCGTAATTTTCCTCTCCAACCGGTCATATGGGATAGCAAGCCAGACACTTTCTTCTGACCCATATCCCTCTCCCCCCCCCCCCCCCCATCATATCATACAGTCCGTTACGGTTATGAGTGTGATAAGGTAAAAGTTACTTCCGTCCCAAAACAAACCATAGAAAAAGTCATCCGCGGGCACTATCTTGTGCGATGAGCGATAGCTGGTCTAGAAAGAAGACGTTAGACAAGCGTTCATATGGCATCAAAAAACTTTCCTGGCGTATCCAATTTTCCAACGAATTTTTTTTTAAGCAAGGTGTGGGGATATTGAAACTGACACTACGACGCTGGCTGAGCTCATAGAAGCTGCTGCTTGTGAACTCGAGCACGGTGCCATCACACGTGTAAACGACACGTCCGGAACTAAAGAGTTAAAGCTGCACTGTGTCAGACGATGTTGACGAGAGAACCTTGCAATGAAGCTTCCGTCACGTTTTGGGAGTAAAAATGAAATGACTTTCATGGCCAAGAGCATTATAATCAAATCATGCAATTTGCAATGTGATCATGCCACTTGCATAGGAAACCCAGCTCGTAGAGGAAATGAGTAGTGACTTAATAGTGGCTTGATAGTGACGTAGATTTGCTATCAAAAGTATTCATAATTGTTTTATTAACTGTAGCGTACATACAACACATGAAGTAAAACAGCAAGAATAATTGTCTATGTCGAGTTTAAGTTCATTGTTGGATTTTGGGATAGGCATAACATTTCGAGATAGGCATAACCCTTAAGGTTAGGCAATCAATTAATAACGCCCACACAAAGGCAACACGCACTACATCTATTTTCCCATTAAACAAAAATCCCATTCAACTAAAGTCCAGTTGCAATAGTGCGTACTTATTGAGAATCTTAGAAGAAAATGCATCCATCGCTAACGAAGCACGTTGGCTCCTGATATGAACACCCCAGAAATTGACAATAAATCAAGCTAGAATTA